>NW_007729080.1:0-32847 GCF_000696425.1 Galeopterus variegatus | reverse complement strand
CGCAAACCACAGAACAAGGTGTCATGTTGCCCCATGACAGCCAAATACAAATGGCCGCTGCTTCAGGTGAGCTGGTGGTGGTGGAGAACGTGGCAGCAGCCTGAAGGGCTTGTTGTGTCCTTCCCTGCTTCCCTGTCCCCTCCTTCCTTTTGAATTAAGGGTGCTGCTGCCACTGGCCCTGCCAGGCAGCCTCCAGTCCCTACTCGTCCCTCTACTTTTAGGCCTTTCAGGCTCTTCTCTCCCACCCTCTTCTTCCTGCCTGCATGTCTAGGCCCCACATGTTCTCCCTGTTCTATCCCTTAGCCCCAGGCTAACTGTTTCCCATTCCTAGAGGGTCTCCTCCAGGGCCCCAAGAACCCAGCTCCAGCCCCTGCCTCTCCCCCCTCCTGCCCACGCGGGCAACTGGCACTGCCCTCACTTCCTCACAGGGACTGGCTTCCGGGGAGTGGGGAGCTGTCTTTGGAGGGAAGGGCTATGCCTTTGATTCTCTTCCATCTCCCCTCATGCACGGAGTCCAGGGAGCTGAGGGGACACCACCCCGCCTGTCCCCCGGAGCTCCCTCCCTTCCTGCTTTCCTCCGCATGCCCCTGCAGTGCAGGCTGCTGGGAGCACAGGACTGGGGGCCTCGCTCCAGACCCCTTCTTGCCCTGGGCTGTCCCAAGACCCAGACCACATGTAGAAAATGGTCAGCTTCTGATGAGCTCAGAAAACATTTTGCCAACATTCAGTTCTGCAGGTAAGAGAATTAAACTTCTCTTTCTAAAAATAAGCTGTAGAGTCTTCTGAGTGAGGCCCAAACAGGCAGGAAAGTCCAAATATGACTGCAAGAGCTTGGGCTCTGTTACTGTCCCTTTTGGTGCCAGCCCTGCATGGGCATTCCTGCCCTCTGCTCCCAGGCCAGCTCTGCCCACAGATGGTCTGGGACTTGGGGCTTCTCACCTTGGGTAGTTAAGGCAGCAAACCCCCTGCAACTATGTTCTGTTTGGGGTGGAGGATGTTCAAATAAAAATACCTGGTTGAATTTCTCTGAACCATACCCTTGAGTACCGGTGTTTCAAACCCAGTATAGAGCTGTGGTCTGAGAAAAAAAGAACTCGA
Organism: Galeopterus variegatus; assembly: GCF_000696425.1. Classification (NCBI taxonomy): domain Eukaryota; kingdom Metazoa; phylum Chordata; class Mammalia; order Dermoptera; family Cynocephalidae; genus Galeopterus; species Galeopterus variegatus. The sequence goes on along the minus strand of NW_007729080.1, from coordinate 31,749 downwards.
ACCAGGATTTTGGAGACACCAGGTAGGAATAAGGTAAAGCAAGTCTCTCCGTGACCTACATGTTAAAGAGCAAACTCCTTAGCATGGTGCTCACTTAGTGTCCTCAGGATGTCTCCTCCCCCGACAAACACATGTGGACCCGCCCTCCTCTCCTGCAGACCCCACCGGTCCCCTTTCTGTCCCTAATTGCCCAGGAACCCCTCTAGCACGTCCTAGGCTCTGCCACGTGCACTCATGGTTCCCTCTGCTCTGAGGTCCTTCTCCCTACCTCTGCTTTCTTAATTTCTATTCCTCTGGCCCAGCTTAGACTGAGGTTCTCCATAGGTCGTTGGTTAAAAACATGAGCTTTGGAAATAAACTAGAGTTTGAGTCTCTGCCACTCACTAGCAGGGCAAACTCACCTAAGCACAGCGGTAGGGAGACCCCAGCTCTGCTAGCTGTGTGGCCTTGGGCAAGTTACCTAACCTCTCTGAGTCTCAGCCCTGTCATCTCCAAAATGGGAATAATAAGAGCACCTAGGCATCGTGCTGCATACAGCTGTCATGAGTATTAACTGGGGGTGGTAGAGGTGAGTGCCTGGCACGTGGCAGGCATGCAGTAAGTGTTAGCTATCTGGAGATGATACATCTGCTCCCCCACGCTAACTGGCAGCAGCCCCTCCTGTGACAGTGTCCCACTGGACAACTCTGTGGCTCAGCTCGCATCTTCTTTCCTTGCCCTGAACTTTTTAGCTTGGGACTGGAGGTGCTGACCTTTGTTAGAACGTCTCCACACTTTTGAGTTCTCCCAGGACAGAATATCTCTTCCCTTCTCCCCGCAGAGTGACTCATCTGGTAACTGAATTCGAAGTGGCCTGGCTTGACACCAGCCCCTCGTGCTGTGTCCAGGCCACCCTCCTCTTCCTGCCACACTGAGTTGCTGCTTCTTCCCCTAAGCAACCGCCTCTTCATAAACCCAGGCCTTTCTGCGTGCACTTCCCACTGCCTGGAAGGCTGCCCCACCCCCTTCTCTGCTGGGGAAGCTCCTATTCAGGAGTCAGGCCAAATGTCCTTTCCCAACTTCAGGGCTCTTCCCCCTTCTCTCACAGCCCGGGGTCCAGTGTTTGCTCTCCCTGGACTGTGACCTTCCCCAGGAGGTAGGCTGGGTCCCTAGTGTCCTGCACACAGCAGTGTTGGGACACTCACAAGGTAAGGTCCTAGGTGGTAGGCCAGTCTGAATTAGCTGCATGCATAGAGGACCTGAAATCCTACAGGCTGCTTCCAGCCTGCCACTTCCTGCCTTGCTGAGTCTTGGTCTGCCCCTCTGCCAAGTGACCATCACACCTTCCCCATGGCTGTCAAGGGCTGAGTGAGCTCTGTCCAGCAGCACTGAGCTGATCCCCAGGAGGCGCAGTCAACGCTAGCTCCCCTCACCCCTTCCTGGTCTGTGCCTCAGGCTTCCTGCTTCCTTTGAGTGGTGGTCAGTCCCAACACAGTTTTTGTTCTTAAATCAAACATATAAAAACCTTCCTTATCAATTGGCTTAGAGATCCTGTCACTATTTTAAGAGTGAAAAAAAAAAAAAAACCCAACCCCCAACCAACCTCTTATTAGTTGGATACACCAGTGACACTGTTGGTTGTTATGGTGACTCTGACACCCCTCCCCCTTGCAGATTAGAAACACCTCCCACTTCTCTAAGTCTGGCTGCCCCCAAACAAGGACTTCTCCCCAAGCAATCCTCACTCCCAAACAGGAAGGAGGGGCTGGAAATCTCTGGAGGCTGCGTTTTTGGCCTTTCAGAAGTGAACCTAACCTTCCAGTGTCAGGCCCCGTGTTAAGTCTGGAGATGATTATACTCATATATGCACTTCTCTATGCAACTGTGCAGTTATCCAATTTAGGTGACATGCATGGTCAAAAAGTCCCTGGGCTACTTGTCCAGGAAGCCTGCTTCTTTCAGAGGAAAACAGTTGCATGTTTCTACACTATTTTTTCTTTGAATTTCATCTAGGGTCAGCGAAGCTGTATGGAACTCAGTGGCACTCTGTGGCTTTGCCTGTCACGCCCTCACACACTCTTGCACACACCTAGTAACTATAGAGCTGCTACTGCAGGTGGAATTCCTTGTGATAAAGACACAGTCTCCCTCTCTTTTCCACCTGCCTCCCATTCCCATGAGACTTTCACACAGGTTCGTTCCTTTCAAAGTTTATTTCTGGTGAATAAAAACATTTGTGATTAAACTATGTGATTAGACATTATGACATAGGGCACAGGTTAACTTTCCTGTTTTCTTCTGGATCTTGCAGGTTGGTGAGAGATGGCTGGGTGAACCCAGCCTCCCATTTGTGGGAAATGGAGATGCCAATGGAGTGACTCACAGGCTGATGCTTCTTGGAGGGCTGGCAGGTGGGGTCAGAGGAAGGCCGAATCCAAATCTCTTTTATAGAAAAGAAATAGCTCTTCTTTGTAGTGTTTTTTAAACAATCAATAGAAGCTCTGTCACTTGCTCATAATTGTGACATACCAAGCACAAGCTCAGAAGGGTGGAGCAGGAGGCTCAGGAAATTCTAAATGTGGTACTTAGGGACCCCTTTGGGAAAGACACCCTCCCCAGCAGAAGTCACCTGAGGCCAGCACTTGGAGGAGTCGGTGGAGAAGTGGGACATGAGCCACTAGCACAGTCGTCAAGATCTTTTGCTTTCTGAATTCTGGGGACTACTGCCTCTTAGCCTGAACTGGACATTTTCTCTGAACTTCTTGGGTTCTGATAAGGCTCTCAGAAGTGGCCATCCCCTTGGTCAACAGAGAGTACGTTTCCTCTAGGAATCTGCGAGTGGAACATGCTGATGGTCTGTACTGGGGTCTTAAGGCCAGGGTCCTAGAGAACATGCCAGAGCCCAGAACTTCAGAGCTCAGAGAAAGACTTTGGGGCCCTCTGCCAAGAAGAAAGCTGAGGCTTCTCAGCGAGGCCTGCAAGGTCCCTGGAGCAGAGAGCACATCCTATTCACCACTTTCACCCTGTGCCCGGTTCTTTCATGGGGTTCTGGCCTTGGGATCACTTTGTAGGTGGAGTTCACTCTTTTAGGGAATACTGAACTTTGGTTATAATTTTTTTTTTATACACTAGAAGTAGGTTTTAGTTGTCTGCAAACTCATTGACTGATACAAGCACGTGCCAGCAAGGCTACAAGTGGCTCATCCCTTAAGGCCTGGGCACAGACTGCACGCTGGATGGCCTCTGTCACCGACCTGGAGGACTGACCAGGACTCAAGGCGCCTGCTTGCACTGAACACCAGGGTCACCTCTGACTGCACATTGGCAAAGTTTAAACAAGGCTGTTTAACCACACATGGCTTTAGCATCCCCATCCAAAGACTTTTGAAAGGGAGAACCAAGCAAAATCCAAACTCCCAAATCATCGGGCAGTTCTGAAGTCCAGTTCAGGTTCCTTTTTGACCACCATAAACAGCAATTTCTAGGCACAAAGATCAGCCCAAGGACTCAAAGTCCAATGTGAGTTCCCCTCATGGGCAGAGGGGTTGGAGGGGCACACACACACCTGCCCCTGCTTCACACAGAGACAGGCATTTCTACTCTCCGGGCCTGGGACAATTTTCACCCCCAAACCACCCTCTTGTCAGATGCTCTGAGGCCACACCCCAAAATGCAACTCACACCTGCATTATTTCCCTTTGAAGAACCAGAAGTCCCCTCTTAATGCCACCTAGGGACACCTGCAGTGGCGCCTATTAAATAATGTCCAGACAGATCATAGCCTTTCAACCATTTTATGAAATGAGAAAAGACCAAGCTGGCCATGAGGCCATTCATATACACGAAGGCAGGGTGGATGGGGAAGGGATGGATGAAAAACCAGGACCACATGAGGTCATAACTGGGAACCAACTTCCAAAAAGCTCCTAGCAGCAAAAAACTCCAGACAGGAGGGTACTGATGGAAGTCTACAAAAATAAGCTTTGTTCCATGCCTGTTCTTTAAGGTTGTAAAGGACAGGCCTTTCCATTTGGCTGGTCTCCGGAGGTTTTTCCGGTATCAGATGCAGGAGAGGTTTTAAATGACTGAGGCAGCGATGGGGAACTCACTGCCTGCCCCTGCCTCGCTCCTGGGATACTGGAACGTGTCAGGGGACAGATGGGAGGGAAGAGGGACAGCTGCCCTGGGCATAGCCTAGAAGAAAAGAGGGTGGGGTGGTGAGGCCACAGAGGTGCTCCCCAGAGTCCTTCCACACGGGGCCATTAACACATCTTGATTCTGAGCCTTTGCGGTCTCTTAGGAGGCTCAGAAAGCACCCTGTGGCCCTCCTCGGCATGTCCAGCCTGGGGCAGGTATGAAGAGTCTTACTAGCTGCACTCCACGGGGCGAGCCAAGGATTCATGAGCTTTCCCCTGCGCGGCCGGCGCTCTGCCAGCCCCTGCTCTTCAGAGTTGGTGCCTACATCTCCTCACTGCCCACACTCTCCCTCCACTTGCTTTCCATTTACACTGTATTTCCTCCAACTTTCTGCTTGTCTGGGAAAACATTCTAATATGTGCAGCACTTACATGTATCTGATAAATATGGGAAGCTGTCAAAAGCTTAATTATATTTTAAAACCATGACAGGCTGGGGTTTGCTAAAGCAGGATCATCAGGCAAGGTCTGAAGGTGACATCTTTTGATGACTAAAGCACCAACTTTTCCCCGTGGGTGGCATTTTGAAACTGCACAGTGGATGAAATCTGAGATGATACCACACCACTAGAGAGGTGGAGGGGGACCGCCCCCAACAGTGAGCAGTTCTGAAAACCATGCCCCTCCATTAACTCTTATCTTCCCCCCTGAATTCTTCCAAAGACACTTGCTAATTGGCATTAGGATCTATCCCACAAGCCATTCATCCTTCATGTACTGTCTTGGGTAAAGGCTCAGATTAAAGGTAAATTCAAGGTCTTAAAATGCCCTTCCCAGGAGAGGGCTCTGAAAAGAGAAGAGGAAAGGAATGAGCGGGAAAAATATGAAATTCGGGAAGTGTGGCATCCAGAAGATGGACTCTAAAAAATATGTCTTCATATGTCTTCACTTACATGATAATAAGCAAAACCAATCAAAGGTTCACACCGATTTTAGGATGCATCTAGACCTTAGGAATATTAAGACATAGAAAAAATGGGATGGAGAACAGGTGACATATTTTTAAACAGATGGCCTTCTGATCCTGAATTCTGACCATTTTGAGAGCAGGGAAACTGTTGTGGGACCTGGAAGATGGAGCCACCGAGGAATTGCTTTATTCCAGCTGAATCCCCACCCTGAACGCTCACGAGGCGGGACCGCAATGACTGTCACCCAGAGGTTGTGGGTCAGGGTGGATGAATCTGTATGAACTGAAACAGCTTCTGCACAGTAAGGAGCCCACATATTTTATTACACCCCCTGCTCACCAAGCTCTTTCAGCCCCCCACCACTCTGCCCCTTGGGTTATGGAGGAAAAAAAAAAATAGCTGTTCAATTTTCTGGGTCACAGAGTACAAGATGGGTCTAGATTGTACAAGGAGCTTACACACTGAGGCAAGAAAGCGTGCAAACACAAGCAGGAATTCTGCACCCGCTGGGTGAGTCAGTGCTTGAGACATGGGAGGAGGACCTGAGTCACCCTCCCGGAGTCCACACGGGTTTGTATTTCTGGCTTTTATTAACCGTGTCCAACTCCAACTTCCATCTTCTCCTGCGAGGGAGAAGAATACCTATGAAGATCTATGACATCAATGACTGCCCCCGAGCCATTATTTTTTTCCTGTTATGGTTTTACAAAGAGGCCCAGGAGCAGGCCTAGAGAAGGACCAACAAAAGCAAAAGTGTTTGAGAACGACATAATACTGACTTCTCTTTTTTGGTAACAGTCCACAAAAAGTGCGCCCCTCTCTCCTGAGATACAGCGAGGCATGAGGGGAGGTGGTGGAGGAGCAGTGGGTGGGACACTGTACCGTGTGACATCACGATCATGCAGCTGGTGCCGACAGGACAGAGAAGTGAGAACGAGCCATCGAGCACCCGGGGCTCTGGGCTCGCCCCAGGGGGAGGCAGGCAGTTTCCAGGTAAGTGCCCCACCTCTCGGGAACACTGTCTGTCCAGTTCTTGAACGACCATCCCCTGGGGCTCGCCATCGCGGCTCTGGCTTTAGCCCTCGTCCTCCCTCAGCTCGGTGGGTAGGAATTTATACTGCTGCTGGCGGATCTGGGCCAGCTTTTTCCTTGCTTCTTCCAGTTCTCGCTCTTTCTTTAGCATTTCCTCCTGGGCAGCGATGATCTAGAAGAAAAGCAATAAGCCGAATGTATCTAACCCTTTCTTAGAAATTGTTGTCCCCCACGATGGCTTGCCTCCTGAGCTCCCATGGCCCCTGCTACAGTGGGACACAGCAGGATACGGGGAACAGTGCTCTTAGCTCATGGACAAGCCTCTATGCTATGGTTTAGGTTTTGAGACCAAAGACCCAGCTGACCAAAGAAAACAAGCTGACTTCTGGCCACTGATTTAAGAGCAAATATCTACTGCATTCCTACTATGCACCAGGCTCTGGTGTAAGGGCCTTACATGGATTGTCCCATCATCTTTGTGACAACCCTGGGAAATACATCCCACTGAAAGTCCTATTTTTCCAATAAGGAGCCTGAAGTTGAGAGATGTGGGTTCATTTCCCTGGAGTCACCCAGCTAGTGGAGGAGGACCTGGCCCAGTTATGCTTAAAGCTAAAGCTGGTGCCCTTAACCCCTAGATGGTTTTCATATGTTTATTTTATGCTTCTAAGGTATGATCTGAGAAATACTAGTTAATAGGTATCGTGTGAAAAGGGTAAGTCTGTGTTCAAGAAAGCCAGTCAGGTTTATTTGCTGTGGGCCTTTTCAGAGCCTTTAGCAGGCTTAATGAATGTTGTTACCAGAGTAGAGGTATTGAGTGCAGCATTTTCCAGACTTATTTGATCAGAGACTCTCCTTTGTGAAATTTCCATGGAATTAGTGAATTAAGAAATGCACTCTGGTAAAAATGCATCGAGTACATATGCAAACACAGGGAGTGGGTCAGAAAGAGCTAAGGCAGGCACAGGGAATGAGTAACTTCAGTAATGGGGCCTCGGTGTTCTTGGCTGGTAAGAAAACCACTCTTGAATAATGGATTTATGTTAACACACATCAAAAACTGCAAGCCTGACTTCCTGGAGTTTCCTTCTCACTCCCATTGCATGAGAATATAATCCTGCGTAAGTCGGAATCTCACCTCCTCTTATAAAAGTTCTGGGAGAGGGTAAACACTCATTCTTGCTGTAGGCCAGATGTCTGGAGTGGGCTGCAGCTCCAAATGCATCATTTTATTTAAATGATAATATTGCTGTCCTCCAGTTTCTGGGCTTCCCTTTTCTATAATAGAATCCTGATTTTTAGCTAGGCACATGGCTACACAGATATGAATACTACATTTCCCAGCCTCCTTTGCAGCTAGGCTGGCCANCACATGGCTACACAGATATGAATACTACATTTCCCAGCCTCCTTTGCAGCTAGGCTGGCCACGTGACTAAGTGCTGACCAATGGTATGTGAGAGGAAGTGATATATGCAACTTCAGGGCCACACCCTCCCTTCTTTCCTCTTCCTGCTAGATGGAAAGCCGAGGTGGTAATTGAGCCGTCACAGACCAAGTGTCCAATGACAGCATCTCAGGGATGGTGGAACAGGCATTGGGAATCTGGGTCTCAGACATGATGGAATCACCATGCCATCCCTAGAGTGATTACACCCAGACTGTTAAAGGAGGGAGAAATAAACTTCCACTTCGTTTAAGTCACTGTTATTCTGTGTCTCTGTTACAGCATGACACTCATCTTGGGAATAAGCACTGTTCTGGATTTAATCACAAACCTGAGCAATGCCCCCCACAAACTTTGTTTTCACTACGACATCGTCATCATCAGCTTTGCCAAAAGCTGCCTTCTGGGCTGCACGAACAAGATTGTCTGAAGCTCTTTTCACAGCATTTCCTGCTGCCTGGAGAGTGAACAAAACACACATTATATCATTAGAAATAACCATTTTGGTCTGGCAAGAACAGACATGAAGGCACAGTTCATGAGACTGTGAGTCAGTTTATCATTCAATTATCACACAGATGTTCTCCCTAGCCAGTGAGTATCCACATGTCCATCTATCCATCAATTCCACCAACACTGGCCACTATCTAATCACAGGCGAATGAGACACAGTTCCTATCACCCAAGAAACCCACACTTCTCAGGAGAATTACAATTGTTTAAATAAGTCGTTGTAGCAATGTGACACGTGTGTTAGCAGAAGCATACTCAGGGGCTGCTTCCTTGGCCTACAAAACTATCTCCTGCTGCCTCCATCCAATTTACCACATACCTGAGAACTTGGTTCAGACATCACTTTTTCCTGTCCTGGCCCTACATACATCCTCCCCCTCAGTGCTCTCAGAGTGCTCTGTGTTGTCTTTTCTGCAGCCGTCACCACACTCGTGGTTGCCTGTCTCCCTCCTGGGCAGTGAGCAGCTGGAGGGCAGGAGCAGTGACTTGAATCTTTGCCTCCCCAGCATCTGGCAACTGGCTGCCCACACCTGGCACTCACAGAAGGCTTTTTGAGGGAATAAAATAAGAAATCACAAGCGAGGGCGCATATACCCCTGCACGACAGGGCTGGAAGCCTCATAGTAAGGAAGTCCTTTACATATATACTTTTAGGGTCACAGCTGGGCTTTACACTGTGGGCTCAAGGACATGGCAATTACTAGAGACAGGTAAAGAAAAGCTTTTCAATGTGAAGTCTACATCTTCATTAAAGGTGACCACCCATTCTGGCTTACTGTTAATGCTCACTAAGCATGGCCCCAGGGACTTGTTCTCTGCCAGCTGAGGTTTGGGATTTTCTCCTGATGGTGGTCAAGGCTTTGTTAAACCTTGTGCATTCCTTACCCAGCCCCCTACCCCAGAGTCAAGGGCTTGTGCTTGAGGGTTAGCTATCAGAAAGTTGAAAGTTCTTCTCAAAGTTAACCGGCTCATCCGGGTGATGATCTAAAGGGAACAATGGGACTACAAGAGCTTGCACAAGGGAAGGGGAAGCCCGTTAATATTTGGCAAGCAGTCATATGAGCTTATTCTCCAAAGGTCTTTATGAGGTCAGAAATCATTAGTCCACCTTTCTGATATGGAAACTGAGGTTCAGGAACTTATCTAAGATCCTGTAGCTAGTAAGTTGTAGAGCTGGGATCCAAACATGGGTATGTCTAGCCTCAGAGAATCCCTGAGTCATTAGTAAGGGACTCAGACATGACATTGCAGTGACCAATTAAATTAGCAATGATGATTACAAGAGTGACACTCTGTTATATCTGGGTAATTCCTTAGAACGTAAAAAAGCACTTTCATATGTGTTATCCTGTTTGAGCCTCAAAAGAGTCAGTGTGGCTATCTCTATCCCCATTTTACAGATGAAGCAACTAAGGTCGGTGAAGTTTTGAGTAATTTGTGTAAGATCATGCACCTAATACATGGCAGATGCAGGACTTGAACCCAGGTCTCCCTTAACTCAGGATATTTTCCTTACAAGGGTCCCCTGAACCCAGGAATCACACACTCACAAATGTGCAGCTCCTTAATTTCCCCTCGGGTTTATCCCAGGGGCCAAATGTAGGTGAAGGAGGTGGGTCAGAGACAGGCTCAGGAGAGCCAAACAGAAATGCACTTTAGGTCTTCCAAAACAAAACAGGAATTCTGAATTTTGGTAAACTGTTCAAACATTTTTGCCATTTATGATTTTACTCATGACTTACATAAACTTATTTTAGCAATATAAACAATCTGTATCATAATACATAATAATGTAAATCTAGAAAACTGAAAACAAATAAAATGTCCAAAATATACAGAAATTCTGGCATAATCACTGGATGTAAAATCATGCAATCATTAAAATGAGCCTCATGAAGAATGGACCAGTTAGCTTTGCACAGAGAAATTAATGGAGCCTTGCCTTCAAGGAAAAAATATGTATGACAAAGTGTTAAGTGAAAAGAAAGCAGAATGAATCTTGCTATGATTACAACGAGACAAAATTATTTTGTACGTAGATTAAAAACAGGAATAGAAAACAATGACAACATTTGATGTATGAAGATGTTGAGGCTATGTGACTTTTTCAAACATTTCCTTCATCATGTTTAAAATATTTTTATGATTAAAACAATCAGGAAAATGTATATGCACTGGGAAGGACTTGTCACCTTCATAAACATGTTCTTTGGGTTCTAGGAAACCTTAGCAACAGTCTCACATAAATTCCTCAGTCCTTCCACTCTTTTCTGTAGCAGACACTGATTGAGGGCCTCATCTGAAACAGCCACTGTGTTAGGTGGGAGAGATGCAAAGATAAAAATGTGCTACCTGCACCCAGGAAGCTCATGGCCTTGTCACAGACAGTCACAAAAATAAGTGCGGTGATACCATGTGACAGGAACCATAAGAGTGGTCTAGTCAGGGACTCTGGAAGGACAGAGGAGGGACTAGCTGCCTGAATCCCAGGAGTCAGGGAGGGCTTCTCAGGAGAGGTGACTTTGAAGATGAGTCATGAAGGACTAACAGGAGTTTGCCAGTTGGGCTTGTGGGGAGGAGGGCTGGGACATTCTAGGTGAGTGAGGGCCCCAAGGCACACGTGCAGAATGTCAGTTTGGTGGCAGCGGGTGTAGGATGCAGGGCACACGTGGTAGAGGATGAGGCTGGAAAGTAGGACAGAGTTGGCTGATGGAAGGCCTGGTGGGTCATGCCAAGCAAGTGAGACTGACCCCTTTGGTGACACTTACCCGCTCCAACAGGAGTATTTTCCCACCAGCATCAGTGACCATTACCTGTAGCCGCCTCATGGCCTCTGAATCCTGGTCGGCCTTCACCTTGCAGGCTACAAGCAGCTGAGCAGTAGAAGCTGCAACCTGCTTGGCAGATGAGATGAGCTTTTCCTCACTGGCATGTCCCTGAACAGAGGCATTAGCCGCCTCACAGAGACTGCTGGTCGCAGCTGCCACCATTCGGGCCTGGGGACAGTCAACAGAGAAGTGACCCAAAGCCCAAAATCCCCTCAGGGGATCCAAAAAGCAAATGAGGAGGAAGGTGGAGGCAACTCACAGCAGAAATCAGCCCCTGTGACCACTGTCCATCATCTGCGGCATTGGCAGGGATTGAGCCCACCTAGAGAGCAGAAGTGAGAAATCTGCACTGAGAGCCGGCAGGCCTCAGGTGACCTGCAGCCCCTCATACCCCACCGTGCCCTGGAACTAGACACACAGCACCACTCGGTGACTCCCACCAGCAGCACATGCCAGGGAATGCAGCAAGCCTCGGCCATGCCAAGACTGCACGGCACATCCTGGCTGGTGTTCACCCGGGCCACACAGAGCAATGAGAAGTGATCACAACAGCCTTGTTCAGCTGCCAGGTACTGCATTTATGGGAAATGGCTGAGGAAGGATGGTTCAGGGCTGTCTTTACATGTTACTTCCTCTGCTGACCCTTCCCCATTTCAAATGAGGGAGCCACCCAGGCCTCCTCTTTCCAGGGCCAGCGGAAACTTAAATTCTCCTCATTACTGACCCTGAAAACCAGGCTACCAGCTGTTTAAAAAAAAAAAAAAAAAGGGAGGTTCATCTCCTTCCACACAATTGAACACCAGTTCTTGTCTTAGGAAATAAAGACCATTTTTTCAGGAGTGAGAACTAAAAGGCTAGAATTGAGATGAACATCCTGGCTGGTGTTCACCCGGGCCACACAGAGCAATGAGAAGTGATCACAACAGCCTTGTTCAGCTGCCAGGTACTGCATTTATGGGAAATGGCTGAGGAAGGATGGTTCAGGGCTGTCTTTACATGTTACTTCCTCTGCTGACCCTTCCCCATTTCAAATGAGGGAGCCACCCAGGCCTCCTCTTTCCAGGGCCAGCGGAAACTTAAATTCTCCCCATTACTGACCCTGAAAACCAGGCTACCAGCTGTTTAAAAAAAAAAAAAAAGGAGGTTCATCTCCTTCCGCACAATTGAACACCAGTTCTTGTCTTAGGAAATAAAGACCATTTTTTCAGGAGTGAGAACTAAAAGGCTAGAATTGAGATGAGTCTCTGTTTCTATTTAGAAATCACGGCAATAAGTGAAACATGTTTTGTCCAGATCTGGAGGGAGTAGCCTTGGGAGGAAAGGGAGGAAATACCTCACGCTGTGGGAGGTGCCTGGTGAGGTGACAGATGAGTATCTCAGTCTGCATATGAAATTGGGGATTGTCAGCAACTACAGCCCCTACATCAGGGCTTGCTGAAATGTCAGGTAAAACCCCAAGGTCCTGCACATTATCCTATACTTCACCCAAGTTCAGCTGAGCCTCCCTTACATTTTAAATGCTTGGACATATAAATTCCTTGGGGGACAGGGACTCTACCATATTCAAGTTAGATTCTCTAGTATCTAGCAATGTGTCTGGCACACAGTCAGCCCTTTATCCGTGTTGAAATAAACTTAAACTTTTAGGTAGGATGTTCTGATCACAATCCATTTGTGATCTTTACATGTTGACCGGTCAACAAGAACTTGATCACACCTGACAAGCTCAGCACTCTGCTGGATCTACAGGGGAGAAAGGAGGAACATAAAGTGACAGCTCGCAGGCCAGGTGGGGAGACATATGCATGTCAGTATTGACCAACATACCATATAATGGTTTAGAAACAGACGTTAAGGAATGTGGACCGGACCAAAACATGGCTAAGCCCACAAGAGACTTCTTGGAGGAAGAGGCACAGCCACTGGTCAGGCATAATTTCGTCTATACTACAAGTTCTTAGGTCAAGACACAATCATGTCCATCTCTTTGTACACTGACAGCAAGGGCCTTTTAATATCAAACAGAAATGACTGACAATAATCGTGACCAAATTTCCCAAACCCACAACCTAACAGGTTCCTGCAGTGCCTCTACGTTTGAGAAGCTCTGTCTGTAAGACACAGTTTGGATAGGATGGTTCCATGCTGTGTGGGAATAACAGGACACATGGAATATTTTAAATTAGAAGATCGTGCCATATCCAGAATTAGTCTAATGCACTATTAATCCTTTGAATCATTAAAAGACTATGCTTTTATGCTAATGCAGATGGAATGGGGGACTGGAGATGAAGCAGATTTAAGAAATCTCAGATTTAAAACCAGACTGGCCTTTTGACCAATAGGCTCAGTTAAGTGCTAACTGCAAAGCTGGACAGGATTCAGCTCAACAGTCCTAAAAAACAAATGGAGCCATTTGGAGTTGGAAAGTGGTATTATAAAGCCTCTGACTGTGGTGTTATAGAGCCATCCACCAGGAAAATATGACAGTTTACATGTTTAAGTAGCCTAACGTACAGTGGGAATATAAACGTCTTGTTCAGGCCCCAATTGCTTCCTAGAATGGGATGCTTTCCATAACAAGGAGCAGAGGAGAAGCCAAACCTTATATTCTGGCAGTCAAGTTTAAGCACATAGAATTCTCAGTCGGTCGGGGCAATGACAGGTGATTCAGGGGAGAAGGCACACCGCACGTTTCCTTGGTCAGGCCAAAGGTCTTCCCCACTTTTCCTCAGAGGCTCTGCCCCTGTGAGTGTCCCACGCTTGGCCAGCTGGGTTTACCCACCTTTCCTTGGGCCACCAGCTCCCTCTGGGCTGCTGAAGCCGATTTGACCAGGGCACTTGTGGCAGCAGCAATGGACTTAGCAGCTTCCAAGATCTGTTCTTCAAAATCCAGGGTCTCATCTGCTTGCTATAATCAAAAGAAAACAGCATCACGTGCAATTCACATCCATGCAGGGCTCTTTCCGCCAAACTACTTACTGCTTGGTCACCTGGCTCTTCATCTGCCTATTGCTTTTTGATGACAAACCACACCCAGGGCAGAAAGGCCTAAGCTGTCAGGACGCCTCTCCATCTGGTGCCCCCCTCCCCCCCTCTAAAAGGTAAAAGCTGTTAGCATTGACATTCCACACAAATGTTAAATCAGGACATTCTAAGACTATTTTTCCAGACCAGAATGTTTAATAGGACATGAATTCACTGTGAATAAAATACACTCCAATGGTTCTAGCAGCATCAATAACCAAAATCAAAATAATCAATAATCAGAGTCAAAACAGTGGGCTGTGGCACACTCTTCCAGAGCTTAAGGCTCACAAATGTGTTGAAAAAAGGAAAGATAGCTCCTAGTTCGGAAAAGTCTTATTTTTCTTGAGTGAAAACAAAAGCAAAATAGCATTTCCATTCTGTGGCTGAGCACAGAAAGTTATACACCAACCACAGATTGCCCAGTGGTGGAAAAGAAACCGAGGGGGAACTTGTTCAGTCACTGGACACCCGAGGCATGGCTCCACCTCGGGAAGAATGACGGACACCACTGTGTAGATGATGGCAGGCCGTTAGGGCTCTGGTCTAAATTTACCAGCACCATGTCCTCTGCTGCCAAAACAGCTTAGGAAGCTAAAGAGAAGCTTTGGGGACATGGGGTAAGTGTAAAGACCATTGTCCCAGGTTGGTTGGAATACAGTATCACAGTCTGGGGTGGTCAGACTAGATGACCTGCAAGCTCCCCTGCATTAACATTCTGACTCCAGGTCAACCTGCTTAAGCTGTCCTTAGGTCACAGAATGCTGAAGATGTGGCTGGTACATTTCAGGCATTAAGAGATGATCATCAGGCATAGGAATACCTTTTTTGTATGTGTGGTAAAATATATGTAACATTAAATTTTCCCTTTTAACCAATTTTAAATGTACAATTCAGTGGCATTAAACATATTCGTAATGTTGTTTAACAGCAATACATTTTTTAAAGTGCCTTCAGCCTTAGGGAGGTGAAGTACTGGGCCCAAGGTCATGTGGCAGTGTGAAGAATCAAACCTAAACCTCTCTGACTCCAAATGATGGCTTTTATGAGCCTAGGCCACCCCTTAGGGCATTAGTGAGGAATGACTTCATTCCAGAGGTTCAAAGTCAGCCTGCTAATAGTCTCACATAAAACATCAGATAGGACGGACACAGTTCTTTTCCAGATCCCTATTCTTAATGTCACATCTTGAACCATGGGAGATGCCAATCTTTTTTTTTTTTTTACAACCCATATTACCAAAATAAAATTTCAATGCACATCTAGTGGATCTGAAGAACAATGGCAGCATTTTAGAAGTTCTAAGACAGAACTTGTATGTTCTTTCTTATTTCTGACAAAGTCCTGCTCTAAGAGTATTCAGGACAGAAACGGCTTCAGTTCCATTGGATTCACTTTGGATTGGTGGAGTATAGAATTTGTTTACTGAAATACAAAAACGACTCATCACAAGAAACTCTGGCATAAAAGGTACTATTATACATAGGTCCAGAATAAATTACATTAGGCTCTGGTATGTACGTACGTGTGTGTGTGTGTGTGTGTGTGTGCGTGTGTGTGTATTTAATGACCCTGACTTATTAACAGAACGATCCTCACCGCAGCTGGGAGTCTGGAGGAGGAACCCTGGTGGAGAATGTGGAGCCACTGAGGTCAGGCTCTGCCACGGGGGGGTCACCCTCATCTCCTCATCAGAGAGGTGGGGGTGGGTGGTCTCTTAAAATCCTCTTTAGCTGAGACATTTCACTGACCTGCCCCAGGTCAGTCTGATCTGTCCCTCTGGCTCATGGAAGACTCACTCCTGACCCCAAACAAGTGGATCGTGTAAAGATCCACTAAGATTGACAAAATAATCTTTTAAAGATTATGACTAATCCTATGCATGTGGCTATTTATATTCCTTTATAACTACTGGCCTCAAGCAAAGGCAATGAACTTAAGAAAACACCTTCATTAAACAAGCTGAACAGACAGCCCTGGCTGCAGAATCACCTGTGGATCTGGTTAAAGGCACAGATGCTGATTCACAGTAGGCCTGGGGTGGGGCCCGGGAATCTGTTTCCAAAGGAGGTGGTTTATGGGACTACTCTGTGGGAAATGCTGGCCTAGGCTAAGGATAACAAACAACAGTTAACCGAATCCTACTGGCCTGGGATCTCCTCTGGGGCATGAATTATGTTTTAATCAATTTATGTTTCTCTAGCACAGAATCAGGCAGAAAAGCCCTTGTGATAAATGTTTGCTGAATGAATGTATCCATTCAACGTGAGTCCCAAGTTCCAGAGTTCAGCCAGAGGACAGTGTACATGGTACGAGAAGGAGGAATCCACGGAGTAAGCATCCGTAACATTAACCGTCCACCCTGAGCCACGGGGGATGGTTACACGTCTACAGTGCTGGCTCCCGCCCTACTTAAGGCCATGGGTTTTTAAGTGTACATGCTGCCTGTATCTCTCAAATGGCATCCACAGTTTGTGACATTTAATCATGCACATACAGATGTCAACGCAGCGGGATTTACCCAGAAGTGCTCTTACTTAACAGAGTAGTGCTGGGAAAAGAGCTAACAGATGCACAAAGTAAGAATCTGCTCTGCCTAATGACGGTGTGAGCTGCCACCTCTGAGTGCTGAAGCTGTCTTCGCATCCTTTGCTCAAGTGTTCCTTTCCCCAGTCCCCTCCACCCAGAAAGGCTACTGGCCAGGTCACTGCTCGCTCCTGGCAACTCTGCCTTTCCTGAACTGTCTAGCAGACTCCAGCTGAGGATGGATTTATCCTCACCTGGGCTTTTTCATAGCCTTGAGAAAGGTCAAAGCACCCTTTTGGGGGCCGGCCCGGTGGCGCACTGGATAGTGCGCCGCTTGGGAAGCGCGGCGGTGCTCTCGCCGAGGGTTCGGATCCCACATGCAGACCGGTTCCCGCTCACTGGCTGAGCGAGGCGCGGGAGCAACACCGAGGGTTGTGATCCCGTTGCCGGTCCCTGGTCCGGTACGGGGGCAACACTGAGGGTTCCGATCCGTTGCCAGACACGGAAAAAGACAAAAAAAAAAAAAAAAAGCACCCTTTTGTTGGTACTTTTCCTGCTTGCTGATCTTCTCCCCTTTTAGAAGGTTAGAGGCCTGGTGAGATCCTTCCTGGGAGAGGCTACACTTTGGGCTGGCTCCCTTCCTGCCTGCTTCCCACACTCGGGTGAGACCCCCTATTTTTACTCTGATAGGTCTAAACTTTCGGGAGCTAGAGGTCCCACTGGAATAGGAAAGGTGAGAGGAAAAACGGAAGGCCTTTCCTCATTTTTATTTTGGTTTTTGGCCTTTTAGGGACTCTGAGAACACAATCTTCGCAGCCATCCATTCATCTTCTAAACCTACTTTCCCTCCTACCTATCTTATGGGGTCGTGACAGTAAACAGTTATGTAAAGCACGACTGACTCACGGTAGATGCTCAGGAACTACTGGCAACTAGTTTCATTATTATTCCTACTACTACATATTTTTTTGTGTGGTTTTAAAAATTGTTTTTCAGGCTTTGAGCTAAACTAGTCTGTTTCTCTCTAAACCTGTTTCACACTCATAATTACAATAAAGATTCTACATAACATTTTGGGTTACAACCTAAAATAATAATAAATAAACCACCCAAATCAAAGATAAACGAAGTAATGCATGGTATGGATGGGCACTGCTTCCAGATTCTTCCTCAGCACCCGGGCAGGAACTGGACAATCTGGGATTCAGTCATTTGCTGTCTTTCGACCATGTGACTTCAGTGTCTTTGCCGCCCTTCTCCAGCAATTGGTGTATCAGTTTTCTGTTTATAATGTGAGGAGCAACTAAACCCTCCTGGTCCTTTAGCTTAGACACACAACTGCAAATTAAACTTTTCTTAGAAGGTGTTGATAAAATAAGTAAGAACTACTTTTTCTCTTCCATCTTCTTTCTTGGCCTCCTCTTCAGAGCGGCCTGCGTCTGTCCTGCAGTGTCTTTACTGACCTCCCTGACAGTTCTCGGCAAGTATGGGGCAGGGGAAGAGCATTTCCTTCCATGGTCCTTTTCCTTACGCGTTTCTGTGTGCATCACGTCCCTGCGACCCTTTCCCCCAATCATCCTGAAGGTGAAGGAGTTGTAGGCAAAAAGGTGGCCGAAGGGTCACTGCCCTGACTTTTACCACCCTCCCTGAAAACCTCCTTTGAGGGACTGCCTTGTTGGGAGATAAACCCCAAGGGTAGCTTTTATCTCACAACTGGCTCCATAAACCAAAGAACAACTCACAGTATCATCTCTCCATTTAGGGATCGTGCTGTCCTGTGTGTTACTGAAAGCCTTGTTATTAGATGCTTGCTATTAGAAACAAGGTCATAGCGCATTGTAAACTTATAACAAAAATTTTGGCTATAATTTATTCTTTGGCAAGTGTGAACATTTTGCATATAATTTAAATGTCCTGAGGGAAAAAAGAAGGCCAATACTTAGAATTCCTGCCACATAAGCGAGCATCTTCCTGCCAGTTGGACGCCTGATGGGAACAGGCAGCCATGTTTAAATTTTGGCTATAATTTATTCTTTGGCAAGTGTGAACATTTTGCATATAATTTAAATGTCCCGAGGGAAAAAAGAAGGCCAATACTTAGAATTCCCGCCACATAAGCAAGCATCTTCCTGCCAGTTGGATGCCTGATGGGAACAGGCAGCCATGTTCTCCTTTTTGGTAGCGGGTCTGGCTGCTTCCAGCTTGCTTCTGGTATTGAACTGAGAGGTGCCTAGGGGGAGGCCTGAGCCTCTGTCCAAAGACCCAAACTATGCAAGAGATAGATCAGCTTCACTTCTGGAGGGCCCATGGGTGGGTTGGCCTTAGGATCACCACCTTAACTAGTTCTAACAAAAGGTAAATTTCCAGAACAACTGGAAGTGCCAACGGCCCAGATCTGGACATCTGGCCTGGTCTCAGGGAAAGTCCCAGGGGGATTGTAAACAGATAAAGTAGGTGACAGAGAAAGCACTGCCAAGTGGTTATGGCTGTGACTGGGGAGGGACCACCCTTAGCATCCAGATGTGGAGTAAATGCAAGTTCATGCAGCAGCCACTAGAAAAGATTGAAATTTGCATGAATAGTATCTTGGGAGTGGTTTTCTCATTGTATCCATTGCTTTATTATTTCATTTTTGTTTTCAAAATGTAAAATAATACTACTGAAAAGATCTTTTAATCACTATTTCTGTTGGATGGAAAAATTCCTAAAGATTTTGTCATGGTCTCAAAAGAAAAAAGGTGGGGGACACTTAGATATCTATATAGGAAGCACGGACAAAGAAAATATAACAGAATTCTTTAAAAGATTTAATCAGATACATTAGCTACATCTTAAGCCCCTTTGATATAAATACTGTGTGTCTGAGGAGAATTTGACAAGAACATACTGGTCTACACTGGCGAGGAGTCCCCTGGGAACGTGTGCTGTGTTCCGCACACAGTTTTACTTTTTACACCCTACATGTCTCCTGGTCTGGAACCAATTGGTGTCGTGTGAGCTCAAAGCCCACAATTTAGCCACACAGAAAATGCTATATTTTCTCCTTCTCCCTGAACATCTGGTTGTCTTTTCCCATTTGCCATATTAATTAGTGCAGAGGGCACGCTGGTCAACAACAAGATTACCAAAAGAAACAAGGAAATCACATCAATTTAAACAAAAGGGATTCATCTGAAGGTCCTCCCAGACCATGCCTGCCTTTACTCATGATAACTTGCTGTCTCTTTTCCACGGCCATTTGTCAGGTCACACAACTTTAATTGGACTCAAAACCAAAACTGAGGTTCTCTGCCTGTGTAAAGGTGGGGTTGATTGTGGCAGCATCTCTACACCTGCCTGACAATGCCTGCTGTCACACACAGACCACTCCTCAATGGAAAAGGACTCTGGGGACTCATTCTACTTGGTACCTCCACAAGTCAAGACTCCAACGCTACATGTCTTGTCCTCTGTCACCACCTCTCTGCTGCTGTGATGTCACTGGGCATTCACCTGTAAGCAACTTGACAATGACTTCTAGACACTGCCAGGGGAGGCTTTCACGCTCCCCACCTGTGTTGGGGTGTTGCTTACATATGTATACTCAGGAGCGCTCGTCTGAAGAGCACCACTTCTCTCCTCCAAAACACTGAGCTATGGAACACAATAGTTCTCTTTCCAGAAAGCAATGTTCACAGTCTTTTGTTGGGAGAACTTACAATGAATGCACATATATCTCACAGGCTTTTCTATGAGGAAAAGGTCAAAACCAAGAAAAGAAGGTTGTTATGTACCAGAAGAAATGTTTTCTATATCATAATCCCAAACTTCCTGCTGCAGCCAATTAGGCTATGGAATTAACTTTCTGATTGTTGGCTTATTCTAAATATTATCAACCTCTGCTGACAAGTTAACCTATAACAGGAAATCCAACAGACAGAGTATAGTCTACATTACATTATCTTTATTACATATATTTAGTCCTAACAAAGGTTTGTACAAAGCCTAGTGACTCACCGTCCATATGGCTGGTATGTCCAATTTGATTTATATATTTTGCTACAGTGGAAAGGAAAGTTACAGATAATTGATTTGTGCTCCTTGAATTTTCACTGAAAACTTGATCATGAAATTTAGTAACTTTTAAATTGAAGATCAGGATAAAAATGAAGGAAAATGAAATATAAATCTAGATGTGTTTGGAGGTTGTAATCCTGACCTTTATCCCATGTCACAGACATGATCCCATGTCACAGACATGGGATGGAATCTTCTATTTTTTTCCACCAAGCACATTCCTTAATGATTCATCACTACACAAAACTAAGCTACACAAAATATCTCAAGCTCTTATGAAACATTGATAATTATGATTTGTTTCTATAATAAACAAGTAATGTAGTAATACTGATACATGTCTCGAAAACTATAAGAAGAAATAGAATATAACATAATGAGATATAATGGGTGCTCCGTCTTCTAAATCTACTTGTGATTTTAACATATTCCTGTTGCCTTATAAACTTTATTAGGACCCCCGGAGACAGGGCAAGACACTGTAGGAATATGTTTGATATATAGTTGGATTAAATAACAACCTAATATATCAAACATATCACACAGAGGCCTGCAGAAAAGGCATCCAGGTTTGACTGAGCTCGAGAATAGGCACAGAACTGAAGGTTACAGCTGCAGGGGGTGGTCGCCACTGCAGCATCTCCGATACCTGTCTCTGGAGCACGGGTGTGTCTGTATGGGTGGAAACGGCGTCATTAGCAATACTGTCAGCACAGGCACCAGGGCACTGACATTCTTGTTTGGCCATTATACCATTTTCCCAAGCAAAAGGTGGATTCAACAGTGCAAGTTTGTTCATCATTTATGTCTGGGAGATTCCAGGCAAAAGGAGTTGTTTAAATTTTAAGGGCCTGAGGTGGGAATATAGCAGACTCATCTTCATGAACCACGGACCATTCCCCTTTTAAAACAGGCAACCTGAGAATGCGGTGAGTCGAGCAATTTAAACAAAATCATTGCCCCTTCCCACAACTATTCCTCAAAGCAGTGCAAATGTTCCCCAGTTCCAGTGGGAAGGCATATTCATTTTATACTGAGGATGTGTATATGGGCGTGTGTATGTGTGTGCAGGTATGTGTAAGGGCGAGTAGAGTTATAGGGACAGGAATGTAATAACAATTATTTATTTACAGTATCCCGGGGATTTTTTTTTTTTTAAGGTATTAGAAGAGGATGGAGAGAAGCAATTAACCTCAAAAGAATGGTTGGTTTTGGTATCAGAATAGGGACAGGAATGTAATAACAATTATTTATTTACAGTATCCCGGGGATTTTTTTTTTTTTTTAAGGTATTAGAAGAGGATGGAGAGAAGCAATTAACCTCAAAAGAATGGTTGGTTTTGGTATCAGATTTTTTTTTTTTTTAACTAGGGAAATAAATTCCTTCATAAAGGCAAGGATTTTATTTCATGCAGAAGTTATCACAAAGTGGACTGTCCTTCTAGACAGGCACAAAAACTACGGTTTGAGTTCATGGTTTCTTCAAAACAGTCTTACAGATCACATCCATGTGGAGGGAGCCCCTGGTCATCAGGCAGAGAAAGACTTCAGACCATTCTAGAAGTACTACGTACCTTTCCTAATATGATGGGAACAACCTGAGGTAGGCATCCTCAAGGTGGGGCTCAAATCAGTCATGTTAAGGATTTCTCAGCATTCAATAAAAACCCTCACTACGAGTATAAATACAAATGCTAGATGATCCGAGCAAGAATACTGTGGGGGGTCCTTACCAGACATATCAGTAATGATCACTATTTTTTAAAGTGCTGTTATTTTAAAAACACTGTTCTATAAAATTTTAAAACACAGACCCTTCCATCATCCCAATTCCAACATCATTCTTGTACATCCCCTACTTATCTCCTTCATAGGCAAGTTTTTTTTTTTTTTAAGAATTGCAATAATAATGAGCACATAATTCTGCATCCTGTTTTTTCCCCCTTCAAGTCATATATCATGAGCATCTTCTTTTTTTTTTTTTCCTTTTTGTCTTTTTTCGTGTCCGGCAACGGATCGCAACCCTCAGTGTCGCGCCCGTACCGGACCGGGGACCGGCAACGGGATCGCAACCCTCGGTGTTGCTCCCACACCTCGCTCAGCCAGTGAGCGGGAACCGGTCTGTATGTGGGATCCGAACCCTCGGCGGGAGCGCCACCGCGCTCCCAAGCGGAGCACTGTAGCAGTGCGCCACCGGGCCGGCCCATGAGCATCTTCTTGATGCTACACAGTTCTAGAAACCATTACTTTAGTAGCTGCACAATATTCCTTCAAGGAGACACATGGGTCACATCCAATTTCTCATTAATACAAACAAAGCTGCAAGGAACAACCTTCTGACACGCACACAAGTTTCTTCCCTTCTTGGATTTCCTCATCAGGACAGATTCCCAGAGGTGGGATTAATGGCGAACCACAAACAGCCCCTGTGGAACGAGACCAGCCTCCTTTGACAATGGAGAGAGCAAAGGGGAACTGGTATGAACTGAAACTGCCACCAGAGTCCACATGCACCACCCTCCCCCCCCTCAGGCGTGGTGGTCAGATCCTGCCAAGGTTAATTCACCTCTTGGCTCCTCTGATTCCTCATGGACTTGCTGCAAGGATCAGATGAGTTAATTCATGTAAAGTACTTAGAAGACTGGCTGGCACATTGCTTGGCACTCAATTAATGCAAGCTTTTTGTTTTTCCTTTCTCAGAGGCCTACAGAATAATTTTATTTTAGAATTACTGGGTGTACTTCTGAGGTTCATGTTTCCTTTTTGAAGGAGAGACCTAGCATTGCTATTTCTCCATGGAAAGCATAATAGAAAGCAGAAAATTGGAGGCTGACAATCTCATATCCAGTAACAGGAAGTTTTGACAGGAGATATCCAACACCTGATTTATAAAATGGAACTGAATCAAGACAAAAGATAAAAATCCCAGAAGCATGTTTTTGGTGATAATGATGACAACATGGTGACAGAATTACCATTTTTACTGAGTCTTATTGTATGTCAGGTGCTGTGCTCTTGTTCTTACATTATCTCATTTAATTGGTTTAACAACAATCCTAATCAAGAATCATGAAGTAAATGATTCAACTGTGGGAAATCAGGATTCAAAGACAGACAAGAGCTCAGAAGGACCCCACAGAAGAACAGAAGGGCAGACATGGGAATGGGAGCTCTTAGAATATGGTGAAGCGTTAATATTAAATCAGCACCAGGCTAATTCTCCAGGAGTGACTCCAAAAGTGTCAACTGACAGGGCTTCAGCATTAGCAGACAGGACCTTTCGCAAGAGAGGCCATTTGGAATAATCAGATAAGGAAAACGAAAAACAAATTAAGCACCAAATCTCTAAGTCTTACTCAATGTTTGATTCTTAAGTTTAAAGTACATTTTTCATCGATGATTAACTTGATTTACAAAGCAGAAACAAAGCCACAACCAGAGAATGGAGAGCACCAAATCTCTAAGTCTTACTCAATGTTTGATTCTTAAGTTTAAAGTACATTTTTCATCAATGATTAACTTGATTTACAAAGCAGAAACGAAGCCACAACCAGAGAATGGAATTGTCCTTACACCCACATATAGCTCTTAAGTTCAGAAGAAAAAGACTGACAATACCAGACAACCTAAGACCTTCATGTTAGGAGCTGGCAGAGAGAACCCTGTAAACCCAACTATCAGAAGCCCAAACTCTTAAATTCCATCTCGATGAGAAAATTTTAAATGCCTTTACCAAACCTAGAGTGATTATTTGGAGACAGGTTCTAAGGACTCAAAGGTTTTAAGAATATTCCCAAGCTTAATGGACTCAGTACATGCTCAAGTCTATTTTACGTACAACATTGGCCCAGGCACTGCTTTTGAGCAGTTGGTATATTTCAGAGCTCAAACTCCATCCTTTGGTCTTAAAAAATAAGGTAGAATTTTAGGCATAAAACTCCCCAAACTGGGGGATCCAACTTTTTTCTTTTTTTTAGGGAAAGAGCCAGATTTTATTTCCTAATATATTTGGGTATCAGAGGAATATGCTCGAATAGGAAAAAACAGAGGCCTTCCCTGGTTCCACCGTCTTCCTGCCGAAGACAGCCACTGGGGGTGAGGTGGGAGGTTACAGCTTCTTAACAGGGGTGGGTTTTGCCCCTGGAGACAGCACTAGCTCACGGCCACTTTATTTAGAAAGTGTCCTATCTACTCCCCATCTAAAAGTATCTCTTTCTTTTAAGTAACTATTTCTCTTAACACCTACGCATGATCTTAGGTCTTAAACACTTATCTAGATGACAAACATAGATGGGAAAAACACACCAGCCAACCCGTCTCTAACATGCACTGAAAAAGTCTATTAATGGGTGCACTTCTGAGGTTCATGTTGCCTTCTGTTGATTCTACAAAAAGGAGAGACCTAGCATTACTATTTCTCCATAGAAAGCATAATAGAAACCAGAAAATTGAAGGCTGACAATCTCATATGCAGTAACAGGAAGTTCTGACAGGAGATATCCAACACCTGATTTATAAAATGGAACTACATCAAGATTATCAATGCCCTGATTCTTCCTCTTGATACTCAGAGGTATTTTTCTGGGTGGTTAACTTGAAAGACCCACTGTTTTTTTCCCCCATACTCTGTGCAAAGGTGCTGGGCAGGTAGAGCAGGTTGCTGCTTGCTAGTCTAACCATGGGGAAGGAGACAAGCTCCCTGCAGCACACCTAAGCTCCATTTCCCAGCCACCCACGGGAAGACCTAGTGACATCAGACAAGCAACCATAAATGAACACTCACTTTTGGTTTTGCTCTTGGCTTCAGCTGCTCTAACTTCTTAGCAGCAGCCTCAATGGATGCTGCAGCCCCCAGTAATTCTGTTTCTGCAATGACGGTTGGGTCTTCTGGATCCACCCACTCTGTTCCTAAAATCAGTCCAAAAGAAGTCATTCTTGGTAGCTGCAGACCTCAGGACAATCATTTATTTCAAATAATATACAGATTTACAAGCAGAGAGGCCCCATGAGCCTGCATTGTCCTAAGGGACCTTTTCTCTAGTGCTCATAAAAGCCATCTAGACGTGTGGGTGGGGGTGCTAGGGGAGAGCTAGTCCTGGTTTTCTAAGTCAGTTGTGTGTATAGCCCTGCCACAGAAGCAGTCATCAACAGCAGCTTCAAAAACGAAGATCTCACGGCCCAACGCTTCAGCCTTACTCTGACTTCTAATTTCAAGCTCATGAATTGAAGCAAGCATTCTCAGGAGACTCCAGGCCACATAGAGATTTGCCATTCCCTTCTCCTGGGAACACATGAGGAACAGCCACTCATCTCAATTCAAAGGAAGGGAAATTGGTAAGAAAACCTTTCGCTGGTGAGTTGATGGCTTCTATATAAGCACGAAGGAATGTGCAAACAAAGTATTCAGATAGCGCTGCTCTCTAAACATAAAGGTATTCTTTGAATGAGAATAAATATCCTGGTGAATGAAAGTGCAGATAAAAATAAATGGCAGGACTCCTAAGAGAAGTGAGCAGTTCTGGATGGATTATACCATTTAAGTTGAAGTAGCTATTACAAAGACCGGAGAAAAGACTTGCTTCAAGGAGGATGTTACTTTTAAAATCTAACTCTAGGGCCGGCCCCGTGGCTCACTCGGGAGAGTGCGGCGCTGGGAGCACAGAGGCCGTGGGTTCGGATCCTATATAGGGATGACCGGTGCGCTCACAGTGCTCACTGGCTGAGCGCGGTGCGGACGGTCTCAAAAAGGACAAAAAAAAAAAAAAATCTAACTCTATACCCATTTACTTTAAGAAAGTACCTCACCTTTAAGAAAGGACTCCCTCTGACTGCATTTGCCAACAAAGGGCCGGCACTGGCTGTGCCTCTCCTCTGCTCAGCTGGCTGTATTAGCACTGCCTTCAAGCGGTGCCCTACAAGAGGAGATGAGAGAATCCCACCTACCTTTCATGGCTTCCGCTGCCTGGATGAGCTCAGTCACAGCGCCGGCAACTCGCTTGGAGAAAGCAGCCAGTTGATGCTTGAGTTCTGGGGTGGGTTTCTGCAGAATCTACAGGTGAAGAACAGGTCAAATGTAAGGAGGATGCTAACCAATGTGGCAGTTACTAGGGGGCAGGAGGCCGAAGTCCTGGTTTTAAGCTGCATCTCTGTCCCAAAGTGACATCGCAATCTCAGGGAGAAACACTCAAGACACACTGGGCTTCAGTTTCCTCATGTGAGAAATGAAAAGTTAGGAACCAGGGATGCCTCTAATGTCCCTTCTGACATAGTTCTCAAAGATCATAAAAGAGACAAAGTCCTTATTTGTCCTTTATTTGTACACAAAACAAATACATGTGCATGAAAATTCCCCAAAGTGTAAGAAAGTTATGAGTGAACACAAAAGCCCCAAGTCATGGGCCAGCCAGTGCTTGTGATAAAACAAATGTGGGATCAGAGGAGATGTGTGACTCAGATGGGGTTGTGGAGACAAAATCTAAGTGAGTAACAACTGATTGGGAAGGTTGCCCCTGAAAAAAACAATCCACTTCCAGGATTTTGACTGCAAGCTCTCCTGTGAAAGTTTGGACTTGCCCTCTTTTGAACTAGTTCAAATGTTTTTTAAATTGTTTTTTAGCTTTTTAAGGATTAAAAAAAGTAGTGGAAATCCCAAACACCAATCCAATTTAAAGAACATCCCCAGATGATTTCCTTTAAAATTCATCCAAGAATGGAACTAAGAAATGGGATGCAAACCCCTCACCATCTTTATCATGGATTTGAATTTTGATATACGCCATCCTGTTCCTTCCTCATTTTGAAATTCCTCTTTCAACACTTTTCTGCATCTCTTCCTCACGTTTCACAATGGTAATCTTCAGATTTAGAAATGTGAACATAGTCAGGAGAAAAGTGCAACTATTGTCTGTCTCTGGACAACTGTGGAGCCTCTGGGTAGGGGCTTTAGAATCGGACAAACCTGAGTTCAAACCTGGCTTTGTGTGTTGTTGGGCTGTGATCACTGACCCCCTCAGAAGCTGTTTTCTCATCTGTAAAACTGGGATAACGCCTATCCCTCAGGGCTGGCGTAAAGGTCGAGTAGAATAACACGTGGGAAATATCTCACACAATGTCAGGAACACAGCAGACATTCAGTAAATGGTAGTTCCCTTCTTGGTGACCCACACCCTTTTATACCTGGCCAGGTAGCAAAGTCTTTCTCAGGAGTCTGGAAGAAATGGCTTTTGAACCCTAGGCCCATCCCCTTTGGACCATGACTATAAGGCAATCCTTGTAAAAACTGGGTGGGAGGAGTTAATGGGTTACACTGTGACCAGCCCAGACACACCAGTATACGATGGCATCAT
This sequence comes from Galeopterus variegatus, assembly GCF_000696425.1. Taxonomy (NCBI): domain Eukaryota; kingdom Metazoa; phylum Chordata; class Mammalia; order Dermoptera; family Cynocephalidae; genus Galeopterus; species Galeopterus variegatus. Next base: position 3,888 of record NW_007729080.1, on the reverse strand, counting down.
GTTATACACTCACACCAATGAGTCGTGATCTTTGAGCATTACTTCACATGCATGTGTCCTCCCTCTCCCTCCTCTTGTGATCTTTTACATTTATTTTATATTTGCTATTGTTCTATGATTCCACCTGCTATTATCCTTATTCTCCCCTGCTAAGATCTACACATATCATTCTGTAGATATTAAGAACTTAGGACAGACCTGTGAATGAGTAAGCAACTGAATAAATAGGGAAAAACAGATCAACACTCCATTACAACAAGTCCTAATGTAACTGCTTCTGTAGCTCAGTTCCAAAAGAACACTAGAACCACGAAGAGGTAGAGAGAAGGGGGGTAAGTGCTACCTTCTAACACAGCCAGTGGGCAGGCAGTTTAGTTAAGTGTAGGGTTCTGGAGTCAGGGTACCTGTGTAACCCTGGTCCAGTTACTTATCCTTTCTCTAAGCCTCTTTATTTATCTACTAAATGGCACAACAGTCCTTTCTTTAAAAGTCGTGGTCAGATCATATAAATTAATACACATAAAGGTCTACTAATAGAGTTGGTCTGGCATATGACTTGGGCATCTGGATTTTTAAAAGTTCTCCAGGAGGTTCTCATATGTAGCCAGAGTTGTGAACCATTGATCTAGACTCAGATGATGGTACTTGCCACCACCAAACTATAAAAGGCTTGCATCATATTTGTCTGAAACAATATATGCTGTAAGACCACTAGGCAAATAATAGTTATGGCTCAGGGTCTGAACAGCTAAGCAGTTCATAGGTATTGTTAAATGGCTTCTTTACAGTGGCCAACACAACATGAATAAACAAAGGGTTAGAGGTATGGTGGAGACACGCACACTTAATGGCGAAAGACTGAGGGTTTTCCCCTATAAAATCAACACTAAGCTAAGGATGTTTATTTTTACACTTCTATCAATAATGCACTAGAATTCCCAGCCAGTGCCATAAGTCAAGAAAAATAAATAAATGACACACAGACAGAAAGGGAGAAGTAAATTGTCTTTGTTCGCAGATGACATGAACATCCATATAGAAAATTCTAAGGAATCTGTAAAAAAACAAAAACAAACTTCTAAAACTAATAAGTGAATTTGGCAAAGTCATAGGATATAAGGTCAACATATATACATCAGTTACACTTCTACATACTAGCAAAAAATAATTGGGAATTGGAATTTTAAAAAAGCAATACCATTTCTAATAACATAAAATTATTAAATCCCTAGGGTTAAATTTGACAATAGATATACAAGACCTGAACACTAAAGACTACAAATAGTGTTGAGAAATAGTAAAGACGACCTAAAAAATGGAGATATATATTATGTTCATGGATCAGGAGACTCAATATTGTCAAAATGTCAATTTTTCCCAGATTGATGTATAGGTTCAACACAATCCCAATCAAATTCCCAACAGTTAAAAAAAAAAAAATTGTCAAGATTATCCTAAAATGTATATGAAACGCAAAGGAGCTAGAATAGCCAAAACCATTTTGAAAAAGAACAAATTTGCAAGTTTTAAACTAACTGGTTTTAAGATTTATAAAGATATACTAATCAAGACAAGATGATATGGGTATATAGACATACAGATCAACAGAGCAGAAAAGAGTCCAGAACTAGATTCATACACATGGTCCCCTGATTTTCAATAAAGGTGCTAAGGCAACTTTAATTCAACGGGGATAGCTTTGAATTAGGATAACTTTAGAAACAGGATAACTTTTTCAACAAATGGTGCTGAAACAATTGGACAGCCACATGTGAGAAAAGGAACCTCCACCCTTCCCATGCACCATATATGTAAATGAACTATAAATGGATTATAAACCTACATATAAGAATTAAAACTATATAGAAGAAAACAAAGGAAAACAATCATAGTGATCTTGGATTTGGTAAATATTCTTAAATAGATGACTGAAAGCACAGACTGCAAAAGAAAAAAAAAATCAATAAATTGGACTTCATCAGAATTAAAAGCTTTTGATTTTCAAAAGACCATTACCCATACAATGTAATATTATTCAGCCATAAAAAGGAATAAAGTACTGATACATACTACAACACAGATGAATTTTAAAAACATTATGCTACATGAAAGAGGCCAGTCACAAAAGGTGACATATTATATGAATCCATTTGTATGGATAGTCCAGAGTAGGCAGATCTGTAGAGTCAGAGTGTAGATCAGGGGCTGTGAGGGGCTAGGAGTGGGGGGCGGTGGGAAGAATGGGGCAGGACTACTAAAGGGCCCAAGCTTTCTTTTGGGGGTGACGAAAATGTTCTCAGATCAGATTATGATGACAGATGCACAACTTTAAATATACCAAACAGCAATGAATTATATATTTTAAGTGGGTAAATTTTGTCATATGTGAATTCTATCTCAGTAAGGTTGTTTAAAAGAAGAGCATTAACATGGCAAACAAATGAATAACAGGAAGCTGGGATATAACCCTAAAAGTAATTCGATGACCTTTGCAAAAGAAACATTTAGTTCATCCTAAATGTTTAATATCAGTTCATACTAAATACTTAATAACTGAGGTATAAAAGGTGTATTTTGGTTTTACTTTCAAATTTATCCACATTCTCTCTGAACATCATTTTCTTCCCTAACCTCTCTAGTGCTGTCATTTTCTTTTTTTATAATACACATTTGTCTCCCTTGCCCCTGCAAGACATTGTTATGAAAATGAAAGAACAAGACACACCCTGGGAGAAACGATTTCCAGAATGTATATCTACCAAAGAACTTGTATCTAGAAAATTGGAAGAATTATAAAGCTCAATAATAAGATAAACAACCCAATAAAAAATAGTTAAAAGATCTGAACAGACATTTGACCAAAGATACACAGAAGGCAAACATGGAAAAGCACTTGGAACTCACACACTGCAGGTGGAAATGTGAAATAGTACAATTACTTTAGGAAACAATGTGGTAGTGTCCTAAAAGTTAAACATAAACCTACCCTATGACACTAACTTTCCACTTCTAGGTATGTACTGAAGAGAAATGAACACATACTGGCACGAAGACTTGTATATGAATGTTCTCGAAGCTTTATTTGTAATAATCAAAACCTTGAAACAACCCAAATGTCCATCAACAGGAGAATGGATAAACATGTTATGGCATATGGCATATCTATACAACGGAATACCACTTAGCAATAAAAGGAGACAAATTATTGATACATGAAACGACATTGATGGAATTAAAACTACTGATGCTGAGTGAAAGGAGTCAGACAAAAGGAGTAGATGTCATGTGATTCCATTTATAGAAAAATCTAGAAAATGCAAACAAATCTATAATAAAAAAAAAGCAGATCAGTAGTTGTTGCCTGGAAATTTTGAGGGGTGATGGATATATTCACTATTTTGATTATGGTGATGCTTTTACAGATGTATTCATAAGTCAGTACTCAAATTGTATACTTTAAATATGTATTGTTTATTGCATATTAGCTAAGCCTCCATAAAACTGGAAAAAAGGTTAAGGATGTGGGGGGGAAAATCACTTAAATCATCAAAGTGAAATTATTAAAGCCTTTAAGAACCCTTGATGCAGAGAGAGGAAGTAGTACTGCTGTGTCCACTACAGTCCTCTAAGACAGTGAACAGCCCTATGTTAAAGTACCCTCGCTTAAGATAAGGCAGGAGAGAAAGTTCTATTTTTATTCTGCCATTAAGTCAACACGATTTCTAACAGCAGGCAACAGACAGACCTGAAGTAAAGTTCTGCTATTGATAGTGCCAAAAATCTCATATTGTGGTTTTGCAGAAATACTGAACTGTGATTGCTGCAGAGGCAAAGTAGCTGCTTCTTGCCCTGTAATCAAATCCTCTACCATGAACCAGCAAATAGCAA
>NW_007729079.1:258265-258929 GCF_000696425.1 Galeopterus variegatus | reverse complement strand
GAAAGGACATTCTTGGGGGGGAGGGGAGAGAGGGAGGAGAGAGGGAGGTGTCGGTGATGGGCCATAATCATCATATACATTGTATATTGACAAAATAAAAATTTAACGAAAAAAAAAAAAGAAATAAAGTTGGTGAATTAGAGAAGTAGAATCACATTATAATCACCTAAGGATTAAGAAAAAATATTGAAGCCTAGGCCTTATCTCTAGAAAATTTATTTAATTAATAAGATATTTTTTAAGAGCTCCCAGGAGATTCTAATGTGTATGCAGGCATACACCCACTTATACGTGATGAATTTTATGTCTCATAAGTGTAGTTGTTTGTATCTCGGATCTATTGAATGCTGTTTTCTACCCAAAATTGCTGTAATCTATATTACGTTTCACAAAGTCTGTTTATATTGTACAAAGTCCATCTAATTTCTACCCTTTGGATGAAAACTGTGTAGAAATGATAAACTAGAGATAGTTGGTTGAGCATGACAAAGCCTCTTTTCTTAATATGGATTCCAGAAGATGGATCCTCTTCAATGTGGTGAGTCCTGATGTGAAAATATGCCTAGATTATTAATAGCATTTTTAAATGGCCAACTCTAGCTTTAACTCTCTGATCTTGTGCAACAACTCAGCTTTTTTTTCTTTTTTTTTTTTTTAAAAGATG
>NW_007729079.1:255491-257342 GCF_000696425.1 Galeopterus variegatus | reverse complement strand
TGGTGTTATCAGCACCACACTCTACCGAGTGAGCCACGGGCCGGCCTACAACTCAGCTTTTAAAATTTGTTTTCTAATAACGTTAGGAAAGCAATCTTTAGCCAAATAAATCAATTCTGACCCTATACTAATACATTTAGAACAGGTTGAAACACATCTGAAGAGGTCGAAATTTAGCAATGATACAAAGGACAAGAAAGAATTGGTTTCTTAAAATTGGTTCTTAGAAGCTTAGGAAATGTCTTGGGAGAAACCTGGAAGGAGTAAAAAGTAAGGAAGTAAGGAAATCAGGATAGGGCAGAGATATGAATATGGATTTAGATAAATTGTAGCCACATTTTCATACAGCAGAAATCTCTTGTTCAGTTATAGTTAAAACTGAGCAGAAAGAAAGTTCAAGGTATTTCCTCCTTGCTCCAATACTTGCCAGTGATCCCCACACATATGAAGATCATGTTATGATTACTGTGTTTTTTCCCTAATCGTCTTTTAGCAAAAGGAGCCCAAAGTGATCACGAGGCATCTGTGACTGTGTAAGTTAAGTGGAGCTCTTACTGCCTCCCGTAGAGGAAGCACCTCTTCAGTGTTCTAAAGAATTAGGCCTCTAGAACCACAGGGCCTAAATTTGCCAGTGCAAGAAACACAAAATCCCTAAGAGAGTCACTGGGAGAGCAGGGCCATTCCAATTTCCATCCCTTGGGTCCTGAGTCCATGTATTCTAATTTGGGACAGCAGCATAGCCTTTTCTGCAGTGGATATTCTCCAGTGCATATTGGTGAACAAAATAGAGATCTGCACACGTGTAACCATTCCCGTGGGTTCATCCACATTCATTCACCTCAGACTTCCTAGTACTCAGTATTCCAATGTTGCTCCTTCCAGTCCTCTGAACAAACAAATGAGCCGTTTGCTACAGCCCGTGAATATTGTATGTGATAATTCTGCTTCAATTCTATTTTGACATAAAGTGCATGACAAGATATACTTCCTAACATTATGCCCATTGGAAGGATTTCCTCTCTCTCTCTTAAATTTCAGGGCTACCACTGAGGAAGTTGTAGTGCAAACGTCTGTTTTTGGCTCACATTAACATATTGAGGCAATGTAATCATGAAGCAAGCTCTGTCCTGTTCTTACTCTGTCTTACAGTAAAAAGCCTGGACCTGTTTCGAAGCCCTTTCTTATTCTGGGCCCCACTCAAAACTAGCAGGTGTTCATGTTACCTTATAAGTATGCCATAATAGTATTTATACGTGTGGCATATACTGCCTATGACTCCTAAAGAGGCTTACTAATATTGTAGCTATGTTTTCAATACTTTGGCCTGCCCTGGATTCTTAAAAGCTTCAGGAATGTAACAAGCACCTGAACCATTGTAGGGGTTATTTCTATCCTTTACAGTGAAGTATACAGATTATTTCCCATCTTGTTGTTGTTGTTGTTGTTTTTGTTCATCAGGTTGATCGAGATGATGTCGTGAATACAGTGGGTCAATTTTATGTTCTGCAGAATGTTTAGATGGTACTAGTGCCTTGCTAGAGAGATTAAATTAATCAGGAGAAAGGCTCTCAGTGTTTGCTGTTGTACATCCACCATCGATGTGAACTGTTTCTGATGTCCCTTCTTTATGGGTATGTAAAAGAAGGAACTCACTGTATCAATAGCTACATAGCATATATCAGAGACTGTGTTCATCTGCTCCTGTAAATATACCACATCTAGCACAGCAGCTGCAATTAAGTTGTTTAACATAGTCTTATTCCAAAAACTCTGGCTCGACTGGTTTTTAGATGTTAGCATGGTGAACTGAATGGTTATATCACTGGGATCATAATCTCTGCATCCTACACG
>NW_007729079.1:252363-254814 GCF_000696425.1 Galeopterus variegatus | reverse complement strand
ATGTTAGCATGGTGAACTGAATGGTTATATCACTGGGATCATAATCTCTGCATCCTACACGTTTTTATGGGTAGCACTGTTTTCCCTTGTGACATGATTCTGTCCATGGTTTGCCATATTTTATAAAAGGTACTAGTTTCAGAGGCTTCCAATTTCACTCTCCTAATCCAGTAGTTCTTAGTCTGCAGAAACCAATATGTGGATTCTGCCCACTACTAGGTATGTTTATTCCAATTATTTACAGCCAGTCCCCAACTTATGATGGTTTCACTTAAAGTTTCTTCAACTCTACAATGGTGCAAAAGCAATATGAACTCAGAAGAAATCTTCATATTTCAAGTTTGATCTTTTAAATAAATTACACAAGATATTCAATACTTTATAATAAAATATGCTTTGTGCTAAAAGATTTTCCCAACTGTAGGCTAATGTAAGTGTTCTGGACATGTTTTAGATAGGCTAGGCTAAGTTACGATGTATGATAGACTAGGTGTATTAAATGAATTTTTGACATAATGTTTTCAGATTACAATGGGGTTTATCCGTAGGTAATACCATCATAAGCTGAAATATTTGTGATTTTGAATTAAAGAAATGGTCACCATATGGGTCTAAGGACCTAGTGAATCTTAGATGAACCAGGCCTGCACCAGGACTTCCCTTTATTGTTGGACTGTACGTCCTATGCTCCACCATGTCGGACATAAATAATACATAATTTAAGCATCCAGTATCTCTATCAATAGCATTTTTTTCCATCTAGCCATTGAAATCTGAGATTTCTCTTTATGTAAGTGTATAATTACCCAAGTAAATTACCAAAGACAGTTTTAGGGAGGAAGGGGGAAAATCACTATTGTATACACTTGCTGTGCTATTACAGGATCCCGTGGGGTTTGTCCCTCAGTTGTTTTTTGTAATAAGAAAAGATTAAGTTTCAAAAAGTGGGGAAGGGGCCATGAGTGCTTACTTAGGCAACGGACTTCAACATTTTGCTCATTTAATCTTGATAAATTTTTATTCTAGATGTTAAGAAATATACTTTTTGCTGTCTGTCAATCTTGTACCTTGAGCTCCCATGCTCTACTAACAATCTTCTCTTCCATTTTGCTGTCCAATAAGATCTTAACTCCATCTTGCTTCTGGTATTTGTCATCTGCTGTTCCAGAATTTCTATAGTTTGAATGTGTCCCCAAAGTTTATGTGTAGGAAACCCAGCCTCCAGAACTGTGAGGAAATAAACTTATGTTCTTTATAAATTACCCAGTCTCAGACATCCCATTATAACAGCATAAAATGGACTAAGACAGAAAACCAGTACTGAGAAGTGGGGCTGCTGATCTGAAAATATGGAAGCAGCTTTGGAACTGATAATGAGTAGACACTGGAGGAATTTGAAGGAGCAGTCTAGAAAAAGCCTAGATTATTGTGAATGGAGTGCTAAGGGAAATTCTGTTGAAGGCTCAGAAGAAGAGAAGAGTTGTAGGAAAACTCTGGAACTTCTTAGAGATTACTTAAGTGGTGGTGATCAGAAAGTTTGCAGAAATATGAACAGTAAAGATCACTCTGATGAGGTCTCAGATGAAACTAAGAAACAATGCATTGGAAACTGAAGTAAAAGCCATTTTTGTTACACAGTTGCAAAGAACTTGGTGGAATTGTGTTCCTGTCCTTGGACTTTCTGGAAGGTAAAAAAACTTAAGAGTGATTGAGACAGTTAATTTTAGTTGTCAACCTGACTAGATTAAGGAATACTCAGAAACCCAATAAAGCATTATTTTGGGGGTGTGTCTATGAGGGTGTGTCCAGAAGAGATTAGCATGTAAGACTGAGTGGACTGGGTGGGAAAGATCCATCCTAAATATGAGCAGGCACCATCCAGTCTGGTGGGGGTCCCAGAGAGAACAAAATAAAGGAAAAGGAATCTCTCACTCTATCTGCTGGAGCTAGGACAAACTCTTCTTTCTTGTTCATGGACATCAGAATTCTAGACTCTTCAGCCTTTGAGGTCCAGGACTTAAACCAGCAGCACCTCTGGTTCTCAGGCCTTCGGTCTTGGACTGAAAATCCCACCACTGGCTTCCTTGGTTCTGAGGTTTCCAGACTTGGACTGAGCCACCCTACTGGCATCCAGTTTATAAATGGCCTATTGTGGGATTTCTCAGCCTTCATAATCATATTGAGCCAATTCTGCTAATAAATTTCCTCTCATTTATTTATATACATATCCTACTGTTTCTGTGTCTCTGGAGAACCCTAATACAGTGATGAACTAGGATATCTGGCAGAGGAAATATGTAAGTAGTAAAGCATTCGAAGTCTCTTTTGGCCACTCACAATAAAATGAGGCAAGGGAGAAACAAATAAAAAACAGAATGTATAATTAAAAGGGAAGCAGAATGGAAACATTTGAAAAATTCTCAGCCTGTCCTTGTAAAGAATAAAAAAAAA
>NW_007729079.1:246580-251809 GCF_000696425.1 Galeopterus variegatus | reverse complement strand
AAAAAAAAATAGTTTGGGGGAGAATAGTAAGAGTGTGATCAAGCACCTATTGCTAAAGAAATTATGTATAGATGGAAGCCAGGTGCTATTCATCAGGACAATGAGAGAATAATGCCAATGGCATTTTGGAGATCTTTAAGGCTGACCCTCCCATCATAGTCCCAGAATGCTAGAAGGGCAAAATGTTTTCTGGGGATGGGTTTGGTGCAACCTCCATGAACTCACTGCCCAGGACCAACCCAGGATTCTGCCCCCACCACATTTAGTGCAGTATTCCTTGGCTGCTCCAGCCATGGCTTGAGTGGGCCCAGGTGCAGCTTGGGCTGTTGCTCCAAAAGACACAAGTCTTAAGTTTTGGAGGAGTCTGTGTGAAGTCGACTCTGTAAACACACAGAATGCAAGAACTGTGGACCCATGGTGACATCCACCTAGGTTTCAAAGGATGTTGCAGACATCATGAGGGCTAAGCAGAAACTTGTTGAAAGGGCAAAGCTGCCACAGAAAGCCCCCAGAGAGCAATTCTTAGTGGAGCAAAGCCCACTGAAGCTGTAGGAGTGAAACCACCACAGAAAATGCCCATACAGGATGGCTTAGGGGAGCTGTAGGGGTGGGGCAGCCTCCAAGAACCAGAATGTAGACTCATCAACATGCAACTCCATCCTAGGAAAGCTGCAGGTGTTTGACCACAACTCATAAGAGTTGTTGGGTTGACTGAGCTCAGCAAAACCATAGGTGCCAGGCTTCCTGAAGCCTTGGGACCCATCCCCCACCCTGGTGTGCTCAGGATGCTGGATGATGTAGGATGATGTCAAAGAAAATTATTCTCCAGCTTAAGACTGTTGTTTTCTCTGTTGGGTTTTGTACTTACTTGGAACCAGTAATTGCTTTCTTCTTGGAATGAGAATGTCTATCCTATGCCTGTCCCCTCCTTGTATTGTGGAGGCATGTAACTTGTTAATTTAACAGGCTTACAGCTGGAGAGAAATTTGCCTCAGAATGAATTGTGCTTTGAGTCTCGCTCCTGCCTGATTTAGATGAGATTTTAAACTTTGGATTTTTGAACTGATGTTGCAATGCGTTATGAGTTTCGGGGCTACTGCATGTTAGAAAGACATAAATTTCGGGGGTCAGAGGCAGAATATTATGGTTTGAATGTGTCCCTCAAAGTTCATGTGTTGGAAACTTAATCCCCAATGCAACAGTGTCGAGAGGTTGGACTTCTAAGAGGTGATTAGATCATGAGGGCTCTGTCCATATCAACAGGTTAATGCCATTATTGCAGGAGTGAACTCCTGATACAAGGATGTGTTTGATCTCCTTTCCCCTTTCTCTGCTTTTCTCTCTCTCTTTCTCTTTTTCTATCACATGCACATACTCTTGCCCTTCCATCTTCTGCATGGTATGATGCAGCAAGAAGACCTTTGACAGATGCACACCCTTTGACTTTGCACTTTCCAGCTTCCAGAACTATAAGAAAAAAAAAAATCTCTGTTCCTTATGAATTGTTCAGTCTCAGGTATGCTATTAGAGAAGCACAAAGTGGGCAAGAAATCTTGTTAGCCTGGTTTTATAACAGCATTTCCTACTGTCAGCTTCAGTCCATCTTAGAGAGTCACTATTGAACTTCTCAGCAATGCTGGAACACCTCTTATCAGCACATTTACTGCTAACTTGGTAAATAGACTATCCTTTAGACCAGCGGTATCCAATTATTGGGAATGGAGCCCATCCCATCCCAGGGTACAATTGGCAACATCTGGATACATTTTGGTTGTCACAACTGAAAAGGTGCCATTGACTTTTAGTTTAGTGGCCAGGGATGCTACTAAATATTCCACAATGCACATGACAGTTTGTTACCACCACAATAAAAAACAATTTCTAAATGTCAATAGAGCCATGATTGAGAAACCCTCATTTACATTCTTTGAAAAATCAGCCAATCATTTGATTTTCCAGAGTTATATAATTGATTCTCTGAAGAGTACCCATTTCTCTAAGCTCTTTGGTATTTTTCACCAAACCCTACTATTGGCAGATCTGGCATCTATACTGCATTTAATGTAGACCATCACTTTTTTCAAACTTCAAGTGTCATCTCAGCACCATATTAAAACCAGTTCCTGGGACTCTTCCTAAGATGTTACATTCTGAGGCATGAGGCAGTATATCTACATTTTAAAAAATTTCCCTTATCCAGCTCTCTACTGTACCTGCCTTTGATCCAGCCCCCTACAGATTCTCTTCTAGTCTTCCTCAGCTGCATCCTGCCAGTACGTTTTAGCTGTGTCCTGCAGCTTATTTTGTATAAAATTCTTCTCATTCTTTATCAGGTCCAGGACTTTCCCAGTCAGAAAATGCTGAAATTTAACTCTATCTATTGCTTTTCTGCCATAAGAGGAAAAGGGAGAAGAAACTTCAGAAGGCAAGCATCATAAAGAATTCGCCTTATTTAACACTTTCCCATGGTCTTCAAGCAAAGGGATTAAGGAAGGCTGCTTTTCTAACAAAGCAGAGTGAATGACTTCTGTCAATCCTTCTCAGAGAAATCTTTAAAATTTTTCTAATATATCTACCTAAACATCTCTACCCCAATCTCATTCCAGTTTTTTTTTTTTCCTGTCAGGACCCTGACGTTGGCATGGAAGAATTGACTAGTCTAAGAAATTCAACCATTTCTGAGTTTCTGTCAATTTTACAGTAAGATGTAGTTTTTCAGCTACATCTGAATCTATTTTCTGAAGTTTAACTGATAACACCTTTTAAAGCTAACCTCTCCCTCTCCCCTTTCTGTCCCACATCAGAGAACACTGGTGAGATAGCCTGGGTGCTTTCTCAGTTGGAACTGGTGAGAAGTTTGAACCACATGCAGGCACTGTAAGCCTGGCCTTATCCTCTAGCCAACACAAAAACTCTAAGCTAGTCTCCCTTTCCTGCATTTGAGACTTGACGGGGACCTTCCCTGCTCTCTCCAGAAAGCCTTTTGTATGAGTAATAAAACTTTTTATACTCTTTTAGTACATGTGTAGCATCATCAGTCTTCATATGCAAACCAAATTTTGGAGAGTGGTGCATGTTATTTAAACAGAGTGGCAGCAACATCAGCTGGAGGCTATAGAAAATTAAGTCCACTTTATTTGCTTCCAAAAAGATCCTCTGACTTAAAATTTACAGGTAAAACAAGTCCATGGTCCTATCAGCATCTACCCAATTTCAGTTTTTATGGTTACTATTTCCTTCAGGCCTCTCAAATATCAGTGGTATTTCACCAAGTAGTTGACCTCTTCCACCTATACGTTGTCTTAGATTACAAAAAGGGGAAGTTTCAGCAATCACACTGTTGGAGCATGCCAAAGGCCATCAGCACTCCACCTCGCACTTGTGGGGTAGTCATTGTCATCTGGGCAACAAGTTATGGGACTCTAGAATTTCATCCTTAAAGTCCATTTTCTTGGACTATATCTTGTACCAACTATCTCAGGTCCTATTCTCTAAGCAGTGCCTTAGATGAGAATTCTTCTACCAAAAGTTTTTGTAGAAGGGATTTAGGTGAAACATGAAAGGAGGGAATAAATCAGAATCAGTCAGGATAAGAAATTAGGTAAAGGTGAGTGTTCTCAGTGTGATCCCACAGGAAGCTGTGGGACATAAATGTCATAACAGGAGAACATAACATGTCAGAACAAAGGAATTAAGCTTTTACACCTGTGTATCAATCAGTCATTGGCTGCAGTCTATCCTTGAGAGGGATAATTGTCTCCCAGCCACAACCAAGTAAGATGATTTACATCATTGAGAACAACTTTCCAGGGTTAAAAAACTATATTCTACAGAGCTCATGCATAGGGGCAACATTTAAAAAAGGAGATCCATGCAGGACATGAAAAAATATGTGCTACTTTAATTAGACAAATATAAATAAGAAGAATACTTCAGATAGATATTGGAAAGGCATACACTTAGCCTGTTTCAAGAACAGAAAGAGCAGTTAAGGTGTAACCTTGTTGGCTATGGGAGTGATCTGAGATGAAGTTAAAAGAGGTGGTGCCTTCATTATTTTTCTGTTGCTCTAACAGAATATCACAGACTGGCTAATTTATATTCAAAGAAAAGAAATTTATTTCTTACAATTATGGAAGCTGGGAAGTCCAAGGTTGAAGGCCTGAATCTGGTGAGGGCCTTCTTAACGTGGCAGAGGGCATCACATGATGACCGGACAAGAGTATGCCAACTCAGGTCTCTCTCTTTTTATAAAGCTACCAGCCTCATTAAGGGAGCCAAACATTATGACCTTATCTGGTGCTACTTATTTCCCAAAGGCTCCACATCTTAAAACTATTATAATGAGGATTAAGTTTCCAACACATTAATTTTGGGGAGACATAATCAAACTATAGTATCCTGCCCCTTGTCCTGCAAATTAATGTTCTTCTCACAAAGAAAAATGCATTCATTCTATCCCACAGCCCCCAGTCTTAAATTGTTACAGCACTCACTCAAAAGTCCAAAGTCCAAGGTCTCATCTGAGACTCCAGGCAAGCTCATTTCAGCCGTTATTCTGTAAAATCAAAACCAAGTTATCTATTTCCCAAGTACAGTGGTGGCACAGGCATATGACAAACACTTCCATTCCAGAAGTAGGCAAGAAGGAAGGAGTAACAGGCCCCAAGAAAGTTCAAACCCAACAAGGAAAACCACATTTAGTCTTGAAGTTAGAGAATAATCTTTCCCTTCATGTGCCACCCCATGGACACACTGAGGCTGGAGTTGGGCCCCCAAAGCCCTGCCCCTGTGGCTTTGGCCTTATTGGTTCACAGCCCATGTGGCTGCTCTCATGGATTGAAGTCAGATACCTGCAGCTTTTCAAGCTGGCATTGCACACTTGTAGGCCTACAGTTCTTGGGTCCTAATGGCAGTCCCACCCATGTGCTTCTACTAGGCATTGCTCTGGTGGGAACTCTCTGCAGCTCCAACCTCATATTTTTGAATGGGGTTTTCCTAGTAGAGGATTTCTTCAGTGGCTTCACCCCTGTGACAATCTCCTGCCTTAATCCACAAACTAGTACATCCTTTGAAATCTAGGTGGAAATGCTATGCCTTCACAGCTCTTGCATTCTGTGTGTCTGCAGAATTAGCAATATATGGATGTCACTGAAGCTTTCCAGAGAAGTGGGTTTAAACACACCTTGTCCACTGGAGCCATGGCTGGAATAGTCAAGGAGTGACAAA
>NW_007729079.1:242548-245962 GCF_000696425.1 Galeopterus variegatus | reverse complement strand
CTGAAATGCTGTCAAGGTCTTTCTTTCATTGTCTTGATGATCCCTTTTATTTATACTAATCGACATCTTTGGTGTTATTCTTTCTCAGTCATGCTTTTTCACTCTTTACATGGTCAGGTGAAAGTTTTCTAAATCTTTTTACTTTGCTTTCCTTTTGATTGCAAAACTCCATTTTTAAGACCTTTTTTTTTTCCCTCCTGCAGTTTAATGTACATGGTTTAAAGTGGCCATACAGAAGACTGAAATGTTTTGTTGTTTAGATATTTCTTCAACCAGATGTCCTAATCCACTGCTCTTAATTCTGCATTCCATAAAGCCCTCGGGCATAGACACAATCCAGCCAAGTTCTGTTATAGTCTTGCCAGTTTATAACAAGTTACTTACTCTAGTTTCCAATATCTTTCTTCTCAGTACCATCTGCGACCTTATCAGAATGGTCTTTATTGATCATATTTCTATCAGCATTTTGGTCAGGACCATTTAAATAATGCCTAAGAAGATTCAGATATTCCCTAGTCTTCTTCTTTAAGCCCTCACCAGAATTGCCCTCGACAATCCATTTATGACCCATAGACTTTTCTAGCCTCCTCTTCCAACATCTTTCAACTTCTGTCCATTTCTAAGTTCCAAAGTCATTTCTACATTTTCAGGTACTTCTCATTACAAAGTTTCAGTCTCAATTCATTTTCAGTTGCTACAATAGAATACCACAGACTAGGTAATTTTTGTTAAAAAAAGAAATACATTTTTTACAGTTTTGGAGACTGGCAAGTCCAGGGTTGAGAAGGAGCATTGGTGAGGGCCTTCTTAACATAACAAAAGGTATCAATCACATGGCAAGAGGGCAAGACCATGCCAGCTCAAGTATCTCTTACTCTTCTTATATGGCTACTAGTCCTATCATGGGGGACCCTCCCTGATGAATTTATCTAATCCTAATTACCTCTGCAAAACCTCATCTCTTAATACTGTTATAATAGGGAATATGTTTTCAATTCATGAATTTTGGGGAGACATATTTAGGCTGGTAGGGACTAGATCATTTAAGCTTTTAAAGACTAAGATAAAGAGTTTGAATTTTATCTTAGCTGTGAGGGGATGTTTTAGAAGGGATTTAAGATAGGGAATAGAATAATCTGACATTTCCCTTTTGAAAGTGATATTTTTAAGAAGTTAATAGGCCTTTGTTATTAAAGTATTAGCCTATGGAGAGGATTAGAAAGAATTTTCAAAGTGGGCAGGTGTGTGTGGGGGGGTTGCCATACTCTCTCTTGAACTTGGTTAACGTTTTGGTGTTAAGATGAAAGGAAAGGCAGGAAGCAATAAAAAATGATTTTCAAAAATCGAAAGACTGCCAGTGGACTTTTTACTTACGTTAGTCCAGAGAAATCAGAAAAATAATTTGATGGGGGGGGGAGGGAAAACAGGGGGGAGAGGAGAGGAATTGGTAAAGAGACATGAAAATCAACTACATTGTATATTGATAAATTAAAAATTAAAGAAATAAAAATAAAATGAAACATTAAAAATATCTTATTGTTTTACACTTTATCAGTTGTAGAGCAAATCACACTTATTATGTATGTGAAAGATATACCTAAAATATTTGTCACTCTTGGGAGGGGTATATAATGTCTCATATACATGATCAAGAGAAGTTTTGGGCATTGATCTGTGACTGAAAAATATGTATTTTATCTAGTATAGTGTCTTGCAAACAAACAACTCTTAATCTAAGTGTAATAGTTGTTAATGAGCTTTTATTTCACTGAGGACAGGGAAAAATAAAAATAAAAGCATATTTCAAAGTTTTTCTTTTATTTCATTTCTGACTTCCATTATATATTATTTTCTTATTGAATTAAATATTATATTCACAAAACATATTTTTAGGAAGACTTAATATATGGGTGATAAATTGTAAATGATGGTATGTACAGTTAAATAAATTGTTTATTTTAATATAAAATGAAAAGTTTATGTATTTTTTTCATTTGGTGTAATCATTTAGAATACATCGGTAATCTTACTTTTAGAGGAAAAGACAATATTCTATTAGTCAGGATAATAAGCTATTGTAGTAATGAACGATGGTACACTATAATAAGATGTTAACCACTGAGTGAAAAATAATACAATGAAGATTTAGAGAACTTATCAAGATAATTAAATTTGTGCTTTTAGAAACACTTGATAAGTAATCAATTTCATATTCAATGATAGAATTATAGTAGAATACAAAATAAAGGCATGAAAAGCATACCATGTTCTATTTAAATTTAAACAAAATGCATCCCTTTTTTACATTGTATGTATAGTAACTTATGTCTTATAGGTGTTTTTATCTTATATGACATTAGATGTATATATATATGATCTATTATTAAATATCATTAACATGGCTACAATGGGTTTTTGATGAATTGAAACCATTACATTTTTAATTACTTGCAATTTCTCATGATTACATTCCAGTCTATTGAAGGTAGAACATAAAGATAAAAGAGGAATAAAACCTTTTTTCCCCCCAGAATATTGATATTCTAAACTTAATGATTCTAAAGAGGATGTTGGCATCCCAGGTTGCAAACAGATCGATGATCATGAATGTGAAATCTAAGCTATAGGATTTTGAACTGAATTGTGAAATAGGTGAAGTTTCACAGATAATGAAAAGAAAAAAAATATGTTTTGAAACCACATTTTTCCTGCAGTTCCTCATTATCAAGTATGCACTGACTTTCCAGCATTATACACTTGGTTTAGGAAAGACTTGAGATTTCACTACCTAGCAAAAGAACTGAGATTTTTATTCCAACTGCAATTTTATGTAACTCAGCAATATAAAAAAGAAAACTACCTTCTAAGCTGATTTTTCATATCATATTTATTCGACAGACAACAACCTAGCAGTCAGCCAAATTTTCATCTCTTCCCATTTAATTACACACATTTTTTTAATGCAGTTATGGGACATAATAAAATAAATAAATAAAATGCTTTGATTTGTGTTAGCAGAAGTTTGAAAGGGAGAAAAGAGATAATAAGTGTTATGGGTTGAATTGTGTATATCCTGAAAGATATGTTGAAGTCCAAACCTCTAGTACCCAGAAAGTAACCTTACTTGAAAATAGGATCTTTACAAAGGTAATCAACTTAAAATGAGCTCATTAGGATGGGCCTAATCTAAGGAGACTGGTGTTCTTATAAAGAAGAGAAATTTGAATGAAGAAACATGCCCAGAGGGAATTTGATGTGAAGAGACACAGGGAGGAGATTTCCATGTGAAGATGGACACAGATATTGGAGTTATGCTATCCCAAGCCAAAGAACATCTGGGACTACCCAATGCCAAAAAAAGCAATGAAAGAGACTTCTCTAAAAGATTTCAAAAAGATAAGGCCCTACTGACAC
>NW_007729079.1:240150-241086 GCF_000696425.1 Galeopterus variegatus | reverse complement strand
TTCTGATTATTAATCCTTTGTCACATGTATATTTTGCAAATATTTCCTCCCACTCTGCTGATTGTCTTTTCACTCTGTTAATTGTTTCTTTTGCTGTGCAGAAACTTTTTAGTTTGACATAATCTTATTTGTTTATTTTTCCTTTGGTTGCCTGTGCATTTGGGGTCATATTCATAAAGTCTGTACTGAATCCTATTTCCTGGAGTATTTCCCCTATGTTTTCTTTAAGTAGTTTTATTGTTTCAGGATGTATATTTAATTCTTTAATCCATTTTGAGTTTATTTTGGTATATGGTGAGAGGTAAATGTATAGTTCCATTCTCCTACATATGAATGTCCAATTATTTCAGCACCATTTACTGAAGAGACAGTCTCTTCCACAGTGTGTCATCCTGGTGCCTTTGTCAAAGATCAGATGGCTGTTGGTGCATGGGTTGATTTCTGGATTCTCTATTCTGTTCCTTTGGTCTGTATGTCTATTTTTAATGCCATACCATGCTGTTTTGGTTACTATAGCTTTGTAGAATAGTTTAAAGACAGGTAGTGATATGCCTCTAGCTTTATATTTTTTGCTCAGGATTGATTTGGCTATTCACAGTCTTTTGTTATTCCATATGAATGTTAGCATTGTTTTTTTTTTTTTTTCCAATTCTAAGAAAAATGTGATTGGGATTGGGATGCAGATTACATTGAATCTGNTTTTTTTTCCAATTCTAAGAAAAATGTGATTGGGATTGGGATGCAGATTACATTGAATCTGTAGATCATTTTGGGTAAAATGGACATTTTCACAATGTTAATTCTTCCAATCCAAGAGCATGGTATATCTTTGGATCTTCTTGTGTCCTCTTTAATTTCTCTCAACACTGCTTTGCAGTTCTTGTCATAGAAATTTTTCATGTCCTTGGTTAAATTTATTCCTAGGTATTTTATTTT
>NW_007729079.1:237371-239333 GCF_000696425.1 Galeopterus variegatus | reverse complement strand
ATGCCATCCAGTCCTGGGCTTTTCTTTGTTGGGAGACTGTTGATAACAGCTTCAATCTCTTCGATTGTTAGGGGTTTGTTCAGATTTTCTGTGTATTCTTGGTTCGGTCTTGGTAGTTTGTGTACATCCAAAAATTTATCCATTTTTCTCCAGATTTTCAAATTTGTTCACATATAGTTATTTATAGTAGTGTCTAATGATTCCTTGTATTTCTAATGTATCAGTCGTAATCACCTTTTTCATTTCTAACTTTTGTTATTTGTGTCTTCTTTTCTTTTTTTACTTAGTCTTGCTAATGGTTTGCCAATTTTATTTATCTTTTAAAAAAACAACTTTTGTATCATTGATCTGTTTCATCATTTTGGGGGTTTCAATTTCATTGAGTTCTGCTCTGCTCATAATCATTTCTTTCCATCTACTAACTTTGGGTTTGGATTATTCTTGTTTTTCTAATTCTTTAGATGAAGTATTAGCTTGTTGACTTGCCATCTTTCTATTCTTCTGAAGTAAGCATTTAATGCAATAAATTTCCCCCTTAGAAAATGCTTTTGCAGTATCTCACAGGTTTTGGTATGATTTGTCAAAATTTTCATTAGTTTCAGTAAATTTTTTGATTTCCTGTTTAATTTCCTCTTGGACCCATATGACATTAAGTAGAATGTTGTTTAATTTCCATATATTTGTATAATTTCCAGAGTTTCATTTGTTATTGATTTCTAGTTTAAATCCACTGTGATCTGAAAAAATACATAGAATAATTCCAATTATTTTGAATTTGTTGAGACTTGATTTNTAATGCAATAAATTTCCCCCTTAGAAAATGCTTTTGCAGTATCTCACAGGTTTTGGTATGATTTGTCAAAATTTTCATTAGTTTCAGTAAATTTTTTGATTTCCTGTTTAATTTCCTCTTGGACCCATATGACATTAAGTAGAATGTTGTTTAATTTCCATATATTTGTATAATTTCCAGAGTTTCATTTGTTATTGATTTCTAGTTTAAATCCACTGTGATCTGAAAAAATACATGGAATAATTCCAATTATTTTGAATTTGTTGAGACTTGATTTGTGACCTAACATGTGGTTTTTCCTGGAGAATGTTCCATGTGCTGATGAAAAGAGTGAACATTCTGAGGTTGTTGAATGAAACGTTCTGTAAATAACTGCCAAGTTCAATAGGTCTGAAGTGTTATTTAGATGTTGTGTATCTCTGTTAAATTTTTGCCTAGGTGATCCATCCAATATTGAGAGAGGGGTTTTCAGATCCCCTACTATTATGGTATTAGTGTCTGGCTCTTTCCTTTGGTCTAATACTGATTGCTCTATAAATCTGGCTGCTCTGATGTTGGGTACATATATATTTATGACTGTTATGTCTTTTTGTTGGATAGATCCTTTTATCATTATATACTGGCCTTCTTTGTGTTTTTTTGTTTTTTGATTTAAAGTCTATTTTATCTGATACAAGAATAGCTACTCCGGCTTTTTATTTTATTTCCGTTTGCATGGTATATCTTTTTCCATCCTTTCACTCTTAGTCTATGTGTGTCAAGACAGGTGGGTGTCTTGAAGGCAGCATATCATTGGATCTACCTTTTTAATCCAGTCAGTCTGTGTTTTTTGAGTTAAGAATTCAATCCTTTTACATTAAAAGTTATTATTGAAAGGTATTGATTTACTCCTGGCATTATATTTATTTTTGTTTGGATGTTTTAAATATCTTTTGTTCCTTTCTTTCTGATTTACTGTTTGTCTTCTGTGTTTGTTGGTTTCTTGGAATAGTAGCTAAACTTTTACTTTCTTTTTATTTTAACATTTTACTTTACGGACGGGTTTTGTTCTTTCTTGAGTATTCATGGTAGTGATGGTTGTTTTTCAGGTACCAGACTCAGTACTCCCTTGAGAAGTTCTTGTAAGGCTGGTTGTGTAGTAGTGAACTTGTGCAGTTTTTTCTTGTCTG
>NW_007729079.1:227462-237006 GCF_000696425.1 Galeopterus variegatus | reverse complement strand
GTCAGTCTGTGTTTTTTGAGTTAAGAATTCAATCCTTTTACATTAAAAGTTATTATTGAAAGCTATTGATTTACTCCTGGCATTATATTTATTTTTGTTTGGATGTTTTAAATATCTTTTGTTCCTTTCTTTCTGATTTACTGTTTGTCTTCTGTGTTTGTTGGTTTCTTGGAATAGTAGCTAAACTTTTACTTTCTTTTTATTTTAACATTTTACTTTACGGACGGGTTTTGTTCTTTCTTGAGTATTCATGGTAGTGATGGTTGTTTTTCAGGTACCAGACTCAGTACTCCCTTGAGAAGTTCTTGTAAGGCTGGTTGTGTAGTAGTGAACTTGTGCAGTTTTTTCTTGTCTGGGAAACATACTATTTGTCCTTCATTTCGGTAGGATAGCCCTTGCTGGGTGAAGTATTCTTGGTTGGCAATTTTGTCTTTTAATATTTTGAATATATTATCCCATTCTCTTCTGGCTTTGAGGGTTTCTGATGAAAAGTCTGATGTTATTCTGATAGGGGTTCCCTTATAGGTGACTTGATGCTTCTCTCTTGCAGCTTTTGAGATTCTCTCTTTGTCTCTGAGTTTTGCCAATTTGACTATAACACGTCTTGGAGAGGAACTTTCTGGGTTGAATATGTTGGGGTATCTTTGAGCCTCCTGAATCTGGAAATCTGTATCTCTCCCTATACCTGGGAAGTTCTCACCTATTATTTAATTGAATATGTTTTCACTGCCATTTCCTTTTTACTCCTCCTCTGGAACACTCATGATTCGGATGTTTGAGTGCTTAGGATTATCTTTTATCTCTCTCAGATTTTTTCCAAGTTTTTAAATTCTTTTTTTCTTATTTTTTGTCCACCTATGTTCTTTCAAAGGTCAGAAATTCTCTCTTCTGCTAGTTCTAGCCTACTGGTTAAGCTCTCTGCTGTGTTTTTTTTTTTTTTCCTTTTTTTTTTTGTCTTTTTGCGTGTCCGGCAACGGATCGCAACCCTCAGTGTCGTGCCCGTACCGGACCGGGACCGGCAACGGGATTGCAACCCTCGGTGCTGTGGCCGCCCCTCGCTCAGCCAGTGAGCGGGAACCGGTCTGTATTTGGGATCCGAACCCTCGGCGGTAGAGCCGCTGTGCTCTCAAGCGGCGCACTGTAGCAGTGTGCCACCGGGCCGGCCCTCTCCTGTGTTTTTTATTTCAATTGAATGAATGTTTCAGCTCCACAATTTCTGCTACATTCTTTTTCAAGGCATTGATTTCTTTGTACATTTCCTCTTTCAGGTCCTATTTCTGCTACATTCTTTTTCAAGGCATTGATTTCTTTGTACATTTCCTCTTTCAGGTCCTATAATACTTTTTCTCATTTCATTGTGTTTTGTGAATCTTCTTGTATCTCATTTAGTTTCCTTAGAATTGTTGCTGAAAATTCCTTGTCAGCCATTTCAAGAACTTCGTGTTCTGTAGGGTCTAGAACTTGAGAGTTATTATATTCCTTTGGTGGTGTCGACTTTCTTGGTTTTTCATATTTCTAGTATCTCTCCATTGGTGTTTAGTCATTATGGCAGAGGCTATTACAGTCTACTTGTTCCACCCTGGTGTCTGCAGCAATATCAGGTAATTTTGTTGACACTCAGCTGTCTGTTGCTGCCTTGGAGCCCAGGGACTGGCAGCCCGGACTCTCTTGGGAGCAGGAACTAACCTGGCATGTATAATGAAGATCATTATTAAATATGTATTGAATCTTATTTTATATAGAACAGAGTGTGCTGTGGGTCAAATGTGTCCCCCAAATTTTATGTACTGGAATCTTGATCTTTCTGGTAACAGTGTTAAGAGGGTGGGAAATCCAATTACAGTATTTGAAAGGTGGAGTCTTTAAGAGATGATTGAATTGTGAGGGCCATGCCCTAGTGAATGCATTGATCCATTTATAGAGTAATGGGTTGATGGTTTGATGAGTGGTCATGGGCATGGTTCTGACGGCTTTATAAGGAGAGCAGTGAACAAGTTCGCTCACTCTTGCTCAGTCTGTTCTCACCATGTGACACTCTGCATCACTGTAGAAAGATACCACCAGAAAGAAGGCCTTCATCATATGTGTTTCGTAGATTTTGGACTTCCCAGTCTCTGAAACTGTAAGATATAAATTTCATTTCTTTATAAATTACCCAGTTTGAGGTATTGTTTTATAAGCAACAAAATCCAACTAATACAGAGTGCTATGCATTGACAATGAAAATAGAAATTATTAACTAAATAATTGGTTGAGCGAATAGCCAAAAGTGTTGGGAAAGTTTAAAAGGTTGATACTCAGATAAGATTATGCTGACTGAAACATCTCAAACCCACACCCCTTTTGTCCAATAGTCCACTTCTTTTTTTGTTTTCTTTATTTTCTTTGTTGTTACACTCTTATTATTACCATTTCTTCTAGAAAATATCATACTGTGATTATATTTTTGTTGTTATTATTATAAAATTCCTTGAAAGATGGAATTGGTCAATATTCCCACATCTGAAATATGGTTAATGTCATCTTTCCTACATTAGGGGTGGAGGCTCAGGTGGGTCTTTTAAAATAACTGTGGTTGATAATGTATCACATTCCAGTAAGAATGGACAAGAAGAATGTCTTTCCATGAAACAAAGTTAAACATCAAAAGTTGTCTCCTTGTTTCTCTTGCATAGAATCCTCAATGTAAATTATGGTGTGCCAGTTATATAGGTAATAAGAGGACACTGAACATGGATGGTGGGTTGTTGTAATGTTGCTTCCTTCTTTAGGCTTGTAATTAAATGTTGTATTTTCTACTCTCTTGCAGCCAGCTAACATCACTACCCAAAATAAATGTGCTATGAATATATTTGTCCATTTCTGATGCTTATAACAAAATACCTAAAATTGGGTGATTTATAAAGAAAATGAAATTTATTGCTTACAATTTCTGAGGATGGGAAGTCCAAAGTCCAAGGAACACATCTGTTGTTGGTGACAGTGACCCAGAAGTCTCACAATGCAAGATGGTGGAAGCAGAGAGAGCACACAGAGCAGAAACACAGACTCTCCTGTTCTATTAAAGCCCTCAGAGCCACGAACGTGACCACCATTTTTAATCTATTCACCACTGCACTGTTCTACAACCCCATCACCTCTTCAAGGCTCCACCTTTCAATTACCATAATAGGATTTCCCACCCTCAACAATTACAGTAGGAAGTAAGCTTCAGTGAGTTTGGAGGGCTATTCAATCTACAGCAGGCATTTACGTAACAAAAGTTTGTTTACTTTTTTTCTAAATAAGTTAGGATTCAGATTATTATTTGCTCAGGAATCTAAGAGGGTTTATTCAGCTGAAGAATAAATAACCAATTCTCTTTATTTTTTACCATGCGAGTGGATTTTATTGGCCTCAAAGCAGTATACTTTTAAATGCATGAAGTTTTTTTTCTCATTTAAATTATTTTTAAATTGCTAGAATATAGATTTTTTTTCTAGTTTTTACTCAGGCTAATAATGCCATGTCCATTGTTTGTCATTTTAATGGCTTTTAATTGCCTGATGGTCAATGTAAGCATATGTTAAATGTGACTTTCTTGCAGTTTGTCAGCATGTGGCCATTGTAAATGGAACCTTCAAATATGCAGAGGAAGCTGAGTAGCAAAATCATAATTAACTGCTTTCTATTTGTGTCTTTACTCTCGGTTAAATGTCACAAGTACAATAAGTCATAGAATTCTGCAAGTGGTCTCAAAGAAACCACCAAATCTTGTATATTCATTGTACACAAAACAAGTAAATATATTAAATTTGAGAGCTGTATTTATTGAAAGTTAAGAGAAAAATTTACAATAATGCATTTTTTACCAACTTTTATTTATTACACATTCCATATTTTACCAACTTATCCTCAAGTCTACCATAAAAGTTTTGTGAAATTTAAGTTAAGACATGCCTTTAATACTTACCTACTAAAATAAAATATAGTAAAAATAATGTTACATATATTTAGTGACTAGACAAGCCTTGCTTGTTTAATTAATAACTAAACTCATTATTAGATTATTAAAACTATCATTTTTGACAATCCAGTCTAGATTTTTTTCAAGAATTAAATTAGTATTTACCTCTTGGTAGTTTCCTAATTACAATATTTTCTCTAGCTGACAATGAATATGGTATCTTACCATACTTTTATACAGTATCAACATATTTTCAATTTATTTAACATTTTGCCATATTTGTTATCACTGTTTCTCTGTTCTCTCCATATACATATATACAATGTATATTTTTCACTTATATGTGGAGAGAACAGAGAAATTTACATATTTGAGAAATATATTTATAAGAATACATATATACCTGTGTGTGTGTGTGTGTGTGTGTATACATAAGTGTGTATCTGTGTATACAATGTTACGCCAAAAAGTTTATGGAAAGACATATTATTTTTTAATTATATTTTTCCACAAACTTTAAAAATATCCTCACGTATATTTCTCCATATGCAATTTTTATCAAAAAGGAGAACACAAATTATCATATATACATACACAACGTATGTATATGTATGTGTATACACACACATAATTTTTGTTGAACTCCTTTATTTAGGTCCAGAGACTAACTTTTCCTCATGATTTGTCCAAGAATCGGGTTGTTTTTTTACATGGCTGCAGTATAACAGTGAGATAACATAACAATGTGCCACTGCTCTCTAATGTGCAACTCTCCATTTTTCCTTAAGGATGCTCTCTACAGCTGCTTCCTACCATTAGAATTAAAGGAGCACACTTTCATTTTAGTTGCGAAGTCTACTGAGTTCCTTGAATCTAGAATACTTCACAAAAAAGCCTTTTATATTTATATGCTTATATATTTATTTTTTTCTTTCATGACATTGGCATTTTCTAGAATCTAGGCTTTTTCTAAAATGGCATATATAGGTTTCTTTTGCACAATGACTGTGGTTTATGTGGAATTTTAGACTCTTTATAGTTCATTTACAGGAGCTCTCTCATTTTGTCAGCTATATTAAGGTTAAATTCACAAATAAAAATTGCAAATATTTGTGGTGCATAACATGATGTTTTGATATATGTATACAATATGAAATGAATAAATCAAAGAAAATAGTATATCTACAACCTAACATAATAATAAAAATTATTATATTTAAGATCTACTCTCTTAGCAATTTTCATACATGCCACACATTATTATTAACTATAATCACGCTATACAATAGGCCATCATAACTTATTCCTTTTGTCCTACTGAAACTTTGTACCCTTTGACCAACATCTCCTCAGTCCTCTCACACCCAGCCTCTGGTAATCACCATTCTACTCTCTTCTTCTGTAAGTTTGCCTTTTTTAGATTACACATGTAAGTAAGATTATGCAGTATTTATCTTTCTGTGCCTGGTTTATTTCACATAATATAATATCCTCCAGGTTCATTCATGTTACAAATGATAAGATTTCCTTTTTTGAAGGTTGAATAACATTCCACTGTGTGTATATGTGTGTATATTTATTTTATTCATTCATCCATTGGTGCTTCCATGTCATTACTGTTTTGAAAAATATTACAGCAAAAATGGGGATGCAGATAACTTGAACACATGCTCATTTCATTTCCTATGGATAGATACCCAGAGTGGTTCTCTCTTACATTCATGTTATTTCTGTTCTAGCCTTTTCAGTTTAAAAAACTTTACAACTTCGATTTAGAGAATGTTAATTTAAAAAAGTAAAACAAAAATAAAAACAGGCATAACATGCAGGAGTTTAAAGCAGCTGTCTATATAGATTAAAATTACAAACATTTCTAAAACACCTTGTCAACCTCTAACTTTGTATGGCCATGAGAACAGTTTGAGTCATTTTGGTTATTGTTATCATGTTTTCTCTCCTCCTCTCCCTTAAGGTATCTTGTTTCAACTTAAATCTACTTTTTGATGCAGATCAGTCTATAAATGTCCTGAGGACTAAAATAAGAATTATCTGTTTTTTTATCCTTAGATGGTAGTTCCACGCTTTACACAGTAGTGTTTGTTGACAAAAGTGAAGAGTGAATGGAATTTTGCCATTACCACCAGCAGATTACTTTGTAATCTCCAATAGATCACCCGGTATATTAATTTGCCAGAGCTGCCATTACCAAGTGCCACAGACTGGGTGACTGAAATGATAGACATTTGTTTTCTCACTGTTCTGGAGACTAGAATTCTGAGATAAAGGGCCAGCAGGTTCAATTTCTCCTGAAGCTTCTCTCCTCGACAGGTAGGTGGTCATCTTCCTGTGTTCTCATATGCTCTTCACTCTGCTTATTTTTGACAGATCCTCTTTCTATAAGGACAGCAGTCATATTGGATTAGGCCAACTGTAATGGCTTCCTTTTTAACTTAATTATCTCTTTAAAGACACTGTCTCCAAATATAGTCACATGCTGAGGTTCTAGTGATTAAGACTTCCACATACAAATTTTGGGGGTGACACAATTCAGCTCACAACACCTGTTTTACCTCCAACAGAACAGGTAGGCACGAGTTGAAAATCAGTGAGGCAGAAACTGGGGAAAAAACAACTATCACTGCTGGGACAAAGTCTAGGATGGTTGTCAGAAAATAGCATTTAAGGAACTAATGCTAGCAAGTAATTGGTAGTGGGAGGAAAAAAATGTTTAAATGTATTCAGATCAATGGGCAGAATGTCGTGAGTGCTCATATTAAGGACATATATTAGCATTTATATTTATATTATAACATGATCTTAGGCGAAAAGCAAGATTTCATTAGCAAGACTAGAATAATCCAGGTTTCTCCTGGAAAGAACAATATACTGATGAAATCTTAGATGAGAAATGAAAGAAAATTATTTTGCCTAAGCAAAATGGGATGTAAAATGGAAATTTGATCTAAGTTGGAAAGGCAGATCTGGTTCATTCATTCATTCCAATGTCTACAAAGTACTTCTTATTACTAGAAATACAGATCACGTGCTTATTATTAATCATTATTATTATAACTTATAAAGTTGATATTAGGATTCCATTTAACAGACAGAGAATCTGAGCCTCAGACAGGCCATCTATATGTCAGAAGTGGCAAATGTAGAACTTGACCTCAAATTTGTTTTGTTCCAAAGCCCATCCACTTATTACTATTTTAGACACTGGAAAAGGTTTGGAAGTGATTTTCTACATTAATGTTTACCAATTTTTCAATTATTTACAGGTGGAAGTGAGGATCTAAAGATAGTTTTGCCTAGATTATGCAAGCATCAACATCAGATGGGATCCAGAATATATCTAAGTTTTAAATATAAAGAGAAACGCAAATATGATAGATTGGTCTCCTTGTTTTGGTAGCTGTTCTTGCGTAAGTATTCAACTAGAGCACTGGAAAGATGAAGAAAATGAGTTAAAATATACTGGGGCGGCCCTCTTTAGATCCCTTCTATTAAAGTCCTGATTTGACCCTAGAGACAGGTAGGGAAACACATGGAGGATGGGATCAATGGCTCTGCTTATAAAGAGAAAAGGGAGAAGGGGGACAAAACAAACTAATTTATTAAAGGCCAATTTTTTACATGTCCTCATTTAATTTGTCAAATAACCCTATTTTATTTTACAGATTAAAAACAGTAAGACTAAGAGTGATTAGAAAACTTGCAAATGTCCGTTTTAGGCCATTTTAGAATTGTGATTTTTAATCTAAGCACACATATCCCCTTTACCCATGCTTTTTAAAAATTTTATGTCTAGGTGTCAGGTAAACAGTAACCGGATCCATCTCATGCCGTCCTTTGTATACTTTACTGAAAAATCTGACCCTCTCAGAGATTAAAATGCAAAGATCTCTTGAGCTTCCCTATTCTTTAGGATTTTGTTTGTTTCCATTTCATTCAGTGATAACTTAATTTTTCAGATATTAGTTCCCTAATGAGATATGCTATCCTTCATAATTTCTAAGAATTATTGGTAAAAAAAAAATAATAATATTAACAAAAATATTGATGCCCAATGCACCTCAGGTTGTCTTTTAATAACTTTGTATTTATTAACTTATTTAATACCCTATGCTGTACAGTGTATATTATTTTTATCTCCATTACAAATCAGAAATCTGAATTTCATAAATATATTATGTAACTTATCTATTACCATCTCTTCCCATCCCCAAAGTAGACTTTAGAATGCTTACTTAAATAGTTCTTTGGAGATTAAGTAAGAAAATTCAAAAAAGTCAATGACACAGTATTCAGCAATGTAGCAGTGATCACTTATTATGTTTTTTAGCACAAAAAAAGGAGGAGAGAGAAAAACTTCTTTACTAAAATTCCTAAGCTAATAGAATTTCCACCTTCCCAGAAAACATGACATGTGCTGAAATGAAAAAAAATACTAGAGTACAGATTACATAGGAAGTATATTGAAATAGTGTAATCAAAGTACTATAATAGTTCAGAAAAGAAAAAAAATATATACTTTTTATTGGCATTATCACTTAAAACTTTTAAAGAATGTTTCTTTTGGTCACCTTTATTACAGAAAAAAAATCTAAAATAATTTTAAACATTATTCCATGATATTGCTAATGTTTCCATTTTGTCTGGAATATACACAGTAATTCCTACATAATATCTAAACTATCTATTTGAAAACTGAGAACAAAAACAATTTACAAAATCAAAAACAATGTATTAATATACTGAACTTTTATGTTTTAGTTTAATTTACAGTTAAAATTTAATGTGGATTTTCCTCTCCTGAGAAATAGATTCCTCCAAATATTTCTGGCTATTTAAATTGTATTTTCTAGTCAAAATTTCTTTTTTTTTACAGTAACTAAGCATCTTTAGGATTATGAAGTGAATGATAAAGTAGAAATTAACTTTATTCAATTTACAATTAATAAATTATTTAGTTATTTATAAATAATTTATGTAGTTATTAGGCGCTAGGCTTGACAATAAATAAACAAAGAACCTCACATTTATGAGAATTTCTACTCTTGTAGGAGAAAACTAGCAATAAATAATAAATAGAATAAATAAGTAGATTTTGTTTTGGTTGAAGGTGATAAGTGAGATGAAAATAATAAAAGAACATAAGTGTAGGAACTATTTGATCCTTTAAGTAGGGTAGACCTAGTAGTTCTAATTGAAAAGTTAACAATAAAAAAAAAAAAAAAACTTAAAGGAGACAATCAGAAATTGATACAAATACCAAAGGAAACAGAGTTCTAGGCAGGAGAAATAATCAGAACACAGAACCTAAAGTATAAAGATACCTAGATTTTAGAGATTATTTTATGCAAGCATAGATTATGTTACAGTTTAAATTTTTGATATTGTTACATATTTAAAAGATTTTTCTTGGGCCGGCCCGGTGGCGCACTGCGCTAGTGCGCCGCTTGGGAAGCGCGGAGGCACTCCCGCTGAGGGTTCGGATCCCACATACAGACCGGTTCCCGCTCACTGGCTGAGCGAGGCACGGGGGCAACGCCGAGGGTTGCGATCCCGTTGCCGGTCCCGGTCCGGTACGGGGGC
>NW_007729079.1:205762-226462 GCF_000696425.1 Galeopterus variegatus | reverse complement strand
AAAAACAAAAAAAAAATAAATAAATAAAATAAAAAAATAAATAAATAAAAGATTTTTCTTTTTTGTTAAAGACATGATCAAATATGAACTAATATATACATACATACATATATATATATATATATATATATATATATATATATGTTTTCTAATGGCAGCTTGAAGATGACTGGAAGTAAAACAAAATTAAAAAAGAAGGATGGAGTTGCCATTAACTGAAATAAGAGAACCTGTTGGAGGAGCAAGTACAGAAGGAGATAAGGAGCTCAGCTTTAAATTACAAGAAAATGAGATGTCTCATAAGCTTCCAAGTAGAAATGCATAGGGAGTTTGATAAACAAGCCTGAAGTTCTGGGGAGAGATCTAGGTTGGAAATACACATTTGAAAATTATTCTCTTATAGGTAGTACTTAAAGCTTTGGGATTTAAATACTTAAATGGGTAGCATTCTTATGGATTGTACTTAAACCAAGGGAGTGTGTGTGTGTGTGTGTGTGTGTGTGTGTGTGTCTGTCTGTCTGTCTGTCCTTATTGCTGAGTATAAGTTTCTTGCAGCAATGCCTATTGTCTTTGTTTTATAGAAAATGTGTATATATTGAGGCATCTAAGAATAAACCATCTGGAGACCATTCAGCCTCCGCCTTCAAGAGGTGTATGTATAATTGAGACGTTTTAAGCAGTAGAAGCTGTTGAGGTATCACAAAGATCTGGATCAACTTTACCTAAACAAACTAGGTGTTGCCACTTTGTGCTATGTGTGTTTTCCACAAATCTGCCAAATTTTTAATCAAATAAATTGTTTAAACTATTGATGATTACTGAATGAACATGGTGCCACTCTTTGGTGTTATCATCAGGATATTTATCATTTTTTAAAATTTGGGGGTATTTTGACCAATAGGTATTTAAATTGGGTCTCAAGCACATGCAGAAACAGGGGGTGCTGGTTCCATGAAAGACAGTTTGAGAAACTGAACTAGAGGATATTAATGCATTTATCAATATTCTTTGAAAGTGAAGTTGTTCGAATAGCTTCAAATTTGACTGAATATGTTAACTTGCCCACATATTTCCCTTTTATTTGAAAAATGTCATCAAAGATTTTGTTAGATGCAAAGTCAAACACAGATATGCTAATGGCAGATAACAAACTAGACATCTAACATAATAGAAGAAATCTCTGAAAGACTAACTGCTTATTGTGTATTTTACTTCATCATTTTAAAACCTCAAAAACCCGCTTTTTAATTTCTTTCCATAAATACCAATCACAGCTTCTTCACTCCAGAATTCTTGATAGAAATGCTGGTGAAAACATATGAATTAAAAGGAAAATACACAGAAATACAAGGGTACTTCAAAAAGCTTGTGGAAAAATAGAATTAAAAGATAATGTGAATCTTTCCACAAACTTCTTGAAGTATTTGATCCTTCTCACTCCCAAGGTCACACCGGGGCTTAATTTTAATAAGAAACCCTCTTGCTGTCTTCAAATTGCTAGCTGTGATGTAAGGTTTCCTGTATTGCTCTTGTTTTTCAATCATTTTCCTCTTGTGCTGCATACCCTCCCCTCCAACTTTTCTAAAAATGTGATAATCAAATGATTCAACTTCCTAAGACTTATAAAATCTGCCATATTAAAGAGTCAGTGTAGAGACATTTTGAACTATAACACAGTCATGATAAGCTCAAGTTTGTAGAGTCCTTTACAATCTAAAAAGTCCTTTAATGTATAGTATGTAATTTGATTCTCAAGTTAAAGCTGAGAAATGAATAAGGTATCTCTCATTTTCTCAGTTTTTAAGATGAAATATTGAGGCACATCTCAGCAGCCTTTTAAATCCTAGTCCATACACAGAATTTGGCTAACATTTCACTCAAATCCCTTTTTCTTTCATTTTGCCACGCTGTCTTAATTCTAATATCTTTTACACTTATACTGAAACTGAAACTATTTTTATAGTCCCTCAAGTTAAAAATAAATATGAAAACACAATTTAATTATAACTTTTGACATTTATTTAGTCTGTGACAACTACTTTTAAGTGTTGTGTTTACATTATTTTCTTTAATACATAAATGATCACTTTGAAGTCATAATTTTCCACGAGGAAACTGAGTTTTGGAGAAATTAAGAGTATTTGCTAAGGACATAAATAGTAAACAGTAGAGTTAGAACTTGAACATAGGTTTGTATAATTCCATGGTCAGATGTATCAATCACTGCAATAAAATGTTCATACCATTTAGGTTCATGAAGTTGAAAATTACAGGTTTCCTGAATACAGTGTTATTTACACATCAGACATGACTCACAAATAAAGTGTAGTCATCTATGTCTTCTTTCATAATTGTTCATTGTTTTCCCCAGGAACATTTATAGAACAGGAAACATTTTCTCCTTGATAAAAATTTTAAAACACTTTTAAAAAGTGGCAGTGAACTAAATAGAAAGCTAAATTAATCTTAAGTATACTTAAAGTTACTCTCTTAGGCTCAACCCTGTAGTCTACAAAAAGTGGGTTTGCTTATAATCACTGAACCACTAATCTAGAAGGACTCAATAGTTGAGATAGTGTAGGAGTCGAACATTCTGATGCCAGCACAGAGGCTCAGCCCTACACTTCAGTACACAGAACAGGGAACCTGATCCACTTACCACTTCCAGAGTGACCCTTACTAACTGAAACCTGCTATTAGAAATCCATCTTTTCATCTATTCTGGAATTATCACAGAAATCATCTTCTCCACTCGTCTATCAGTCAGACACCTTATTTCCTCCCACATGACCAGAAACAATTGAGTCTTCTGATTCTTGATAGAGTTCTTAGACTGCTTCAACCCGCCTCTACTGATGGGGCTATATCCTCTCATCTGCACATGCTTTATTTATTTTTTTAATCTTAGTCATGTAGTGTATTCATTTAGATTGTGCCCAGTTCACTTTACCACTTTGCCTTGTCTCAAGGGGATTTCTCAGGCTGCTTCTTGAACATATACATCTATACACCTATACATCTATACACCTTCCATTTTCCTTGTATATATTTAAGGTGTATAACATGATGTATTGGATTTTTAAAAAGTCAAACACACCTTCCTTTCTAATCATTGTTTCCTTTGTGTTTTTTTCCTGCAACTTCCTTTTTCACTTAAAAATTCTTGTGAACAACCAGCCCTCCAAACACACACAATCAACTGATACAGTTCTAAGTGATTTCTTAACTGTACATAAGGTTAATAATACATACACATGCCATAATATGATTAACCATTCCTGTGCTGATGATCACAGTTTTTGCTAATATGATACATGGGTTTATGGATGTATCTCTATCTTTCTGTTTATATATGTTTATATACATATATATGAATGTGTGTATATGTGTATGCGTAATGGGGGGTGGTACGTGTCTGTTACTTTCTTTTTAAATTTTGTGTCTTGCTATATATCATTACATTATAAAAAAGTTGTAACCCACATAACCGCACTAGAAATTTTTCCCACATTCCTTTTTCTCACATTTTTATCAGCCGAATGGGTTTGTGTACTATTTGTAATAGGGTATCCTCATATATTTTAGCTTTTGAAGGGCAATTTCTTAAATAAATTATTTAGCACTTGTTTGGCATTGAAGCTCTGCATTTATCTAAGCTAAGAAAGTAACCTACCCAGAAAGAACTCTTATAATAACACAACATTTTAGTTAACAAATAATTTCCTTGGGCAATATTTATTTGATTTTTACCACAGTCCTGTGCCATAAGGAAAGCAACACAGTGAAATCCTCTTTACAGAAGACACTGAGCAGTGCAGAAATTAGTTTCTTGCATAAGGTCAAAGGAATTGGGAGAAAAAAAAAATTTTGTGTGTACTTGACAACTACATTTTCTAGAAACACAAAGTAACAGATTTATTCACTACAGATGATAGAACGCTATATTTCATATAACATTTACATTTTATTTTCAACAGATTAAGTGTTTCATTTTTCACTCAATAGAAAATATGCTTAAAAATGTATCTTTCCAATTACTCATAAGATATTAAATATAACAGGGACCTAAGAGGTATAATTTACCTCTTGAATTCTACCTATGACAACATGAAGGAAAGGGAATTTTTATTTTCTCTGTTTTTTTTTCTAGCTTGTTAGTAGCCCACTAGCATTAGAATATTGGTTTTCTGACTCCAATTTCATTGTTTTAATCCTCTCCTCCTACTGTGTTTTAGTTCTTTAAATTGGAAGTTATTTTGGTTCAGATAGGACTAAAAGATTAACGTCGTCAGAAGAAGAGTTGCTTTCATGCCTAAAACATGGTGATAGATTTTGACCGGTGACCCAAGGGAGAATGGACCAATTACATAACTAATCTTTGAACTATCCATTACTACAGTAGACAACTTTTATCGTCCTTTAATGAAAATGAGTTTCAATACTTCTGTTTAAGTGTGTGTCTCACAGCATTACCCAATTGGCTGGACCATTACATAAAAATGAATATTTCGTTTTGACAGTGCAAAACTTATAAACCTTTTTGAATGTTTGCTGCCCCTTTAAATGAGAAATATCATTATTCCATAGCTATAGTTTTGATTTTCAATTTTTCTCTTTAAGACAAATCTATAAAAAGGGCTTATCTACTTCTACATCATTTTTCTAAAAGGCAGAGTTGAAATTACCCAACTCTTTAGATATTTAACACTTTTGAATACCTTTAAATCGGAGGTGTTTCTCACGTAAAGAATTCACTAATATAAAAGTAGTAGCAAGAAATAGTTATTTCAACCTTCTACATAGATGGGGTGCAGGCATGTGCTTCGGCTCATTATGAAATTATGGTTCCAACAATAATGCTACTGTGTCCATAACATGGTCTTGTTTATTTCAGGAAAGGAGTGGATTATCCAAATGCTCTAAGGATTTGGGTGTGCATAAGGTCTTCCTTGCTAATACAAGTATGCAAGAAGGTGGAACTTTGGGGCAAATATCTGTGTTTCAGATGTTCTTATGGGAAAAATCAGTCCTCCAATCTCTTGGAATCTTTCCTGGCAAAGGGGACAGGAGGAGTGTATTTTTCAAAGACAACAGTGGCCCAGGTCCTGGAAGTAACATCTAGAGTGTGTGATGTTAGGTGTCTGTATATAGCAACAGCATCTCACTAGCTCCCACAGGAGCAGTCTGACAATGTGATTTGGCCATTATTCCTGGCTGCATGAACTTCCAAGCCTATTTCTCCATCTTTGGGGAGATTCTATGAGCTATCTCACATTCTTTACTGTATTAACTTTCTCCACAAACAAGCTGTAGGGGATTCTGCTTTTTTGCAACTAAGACCCCCAACTGATAAAAAGAGTAACAAAGTAATAAACTGTGGTTCTCAAAGCTGTCATTGACTGTTGTGATTTTCTGGCAAGCTGTGGAAAGTGGACTCATTAATCTCATAAACAACAATATGGTTTTTCTAGGTGCTGTGTTTAATGTGAGAAGAACAATGAAGAATAAGAAAGTTGTTAATCTAGAAAAGGAGAAAAATATATTTAATTACTGTACAGTGTGATATGTCCTTACATAACACAGACATTAGTGTATTCTGGAAGCACAGAATATCTCTGAAATTCTGGTAGGATTTTGGAGAAATTAGTAATATTTCACCGGCACAAAATACAGGGAAGAGCATGAAGAAACTCACAAAGATTTAAAGTAAATGATATATGAACAGTTCAATGTATAGTCAGACAATTTAAAAGTTATGGGATGCAGTTAGAATACCAGGAACTGACAGGAGAGTAGCAAAAGGCATTTTGAGACCAGATGATTAAAGTCCTTAAAAACATGCTGTGGATTTTGAAAATATACTGTGGCAGGCTGAATAAGGGACTCCCCAAAGATGTCCATGAATCTGTAAATCTATGAATCTGTGAATGTATTACCTGATGTGGTAAAAACAACTTATAGATGTGAATAAATAAAGGATCCTGAGATGGGGAGATTATCTTATATTAACCAGGTGAGTCCAACATAATCATAAGGATTCTTCTATCAAAGAAGTAGCAGGATTGGTCAATGGCAGGAAACTTGACTACAGAATCAAGAGGTTAGGATTCGATGAAGGGACCAAGAACTCAGGTAATGGGAGCAGCCTCTAGAATCTGAAAAATGCAAGGAAATGGATTCTCCCTTGAAGTCGAGAGGAACACAGACTTCTTGCCATTTCAACTTTAAATTTCTGACCGACAGAACTATAAAATAATAAATGTGTGTTGTTTTTATGCCAATAAGTTCATAAAAGTTTGTTACAGCAGTAATAGGAAATTAATACATATACCCTAGAAGGAAAAGGCACATTAATTAACACTTATGATGCAAGTGAGAAATATGCCAGATCCTCATTTCAGAAAGCAGAGTCAAGTGAAGTGTGAAGTCTTCATAGACAGAAGTTTAGAGTTAGAAAAGATAGATGGCTTCTGCAATAATTACTTTACACTCTCTGTCAATGAGAAATGAGAAAGGACAGTATAGCGAAAAGACATTAAGTTGTGAAAGACTTTGCAGTGTTAGAATTTGTAGAAATAATGAATATAGTAATGGTAATAAGAGAGAGATCTTCAAGATATTGAATGTGAGATATATAATAAATATTTACTACATAGTATGCATTGTGATAAGAACCTTGCATGCATTGCATTATTTGATTCTTATACCAGCCCTATGAGTTAGATTTTACTATTATCCCCATTTTATGTAAACAAAGCTGTAAATTAGCTAGGCAAAGTAACTTGCCCAAATCACAGAGCAACTGAAATGCCATGCTAATAGATAGCTGCTGATAGAAATGGAGAAATTATGGCTCAAACAGTTGTGCTATTGTGTACATAAACACGGTCTTGTTTACTGCAGGAAAGGAATGAAATGTTGAAATTCTCTAAGGATTTGGGTGTGCATAATGTCTCCCTTGCTAATACAAATACTTAATAAGGTAGAACATTGGGGAAAATATCAATCTCCAGAAACAGAGTCCCAAAGGACCGCCAAGCAATTGTGGAGGAAGTATTCATCCCTTATGTCTGGAAGAGTTGTGCACACTGTGAGTGTCTGGGGAGTGACATACTGAAAAGTTTCCTCAAGTTCCATTATATTACATACTTGCCAATCCACACTTAAAAGTTGTCTTCTATTGTGAACTCATGGTGGGGTGGGGCCAAATATAATTTTACATTCAACACACATTTTTTCTAGAGATGCAAGATATTAGAAAAAATTGAAGAAGGAGGAAATCTACAAAGTTCATTTTCTGGAAACTCAATGTGGTGTCAAGGTTAAAGATTTAATGAAACAGTATATACATTTTAATATCCTAACTTTCAGAGAAACCCATAGCCAACCACTGGCAGTGAGACTCTGGATTTTGTTTAAGAAACTATTTGTGGGATAAGGACTGGCTAAGAGCATGTTATAATGTTTATTTGTTTAATTTAATGTGATAGAAATTTGTCTAGAAATCTACACTTTTGCTTTCAGAGCCTAATAAAGAAACCTTTGCCCTTAAACACCAAAGCTCCTGGTTCTCAGGCCTTCGAACACTGGGTTTTATACCAGTGGTTCCCCAGGTTCTTTGGCCTTGGACTGAGAGAGAGTTATACCATTTGCTCCACTGGTTCTCAGGCCTTCAGATTTAGACTCAATTACACCATCAGCTTTCTTGGTTCTCCAGCCTGCAGATTATGCAATTATGGGACTTTTCTGCTTTCATAATTACGTGAGCCAATTCCTATAATAAATCCCCTCATATTTCTGTATGTATTGCATTGGTTTTCTTTCTCTGGAGAACCCTGACTAATATAGAGCAATTTAAGGAAAAATAATATTTTGACAAAAATACCTTGAGCATTGTGATATATTAAGTTTGGCTGCAAATTCTCCCAATGGAAAGCAGAATTTTTTTTCCCCCATCCCTCTGGTAGTAGAAAAGTGTGACTTTCTACCCTTTCAAAGTATGACTCCTTTGACCAATAGAACACGGTGGAAATGACGCTATTCCAGATCCAGGCCATTGGCAATTTCTGTCTTGCTCTCTTAGAGTTGATTCACCATATAGGGAGGTTGAAAGACCTTCTGGGGAGAACATGAGGAAGTGTTGTGAGACTATGTGGAGAGACGGGTAGCTCATTTGAGCCCTGTCTTACAATTGTTCCCACTAGGCACCAGACCTGTGAATGAAGCCATCTTGAAGCCACAGGGCCAGACCAGCTACCAGATAAATAACCAAGTGACCATAATTTATGCCACACAGAACACAGAATATACTGTATGATTCCTGCTGAAGTTCATGACTGACAAAACTGTGAGATAAAAAGGTGTTTGTTTTATGCCAATAGGTTTTGGGGTGTGTATGTGCAATTTGCTTTATTTCTCTGCTCCTTACTTTCCCCATCTACAAAATTGACTTAAGAATCTTGTAGGTTTGTTATGGGATTAATTCAATGGTGTGCGGGTAAAGCTGAGATTGTTATCTACTGATTCTTACCATAGTAGTGGCACATAGCAATAATAATTGACATTTATTAAGAAACCCATAGTTTCCAGTCACTGTTCAGAAACTCGGTGAATGCTGGTCCTTCATGCAGAAAAATTACACTGCTTAATCTCAGTGGTTACGTGAGCACTTTAATTTTCTCCACTTGTAGAAGTGGACTTACACTGATTCATCTGAGTTTAATTTGTGAAAGAGCACCTTTTTCAATGAACTTATAGTTTCCAGTCACTGTTCAGAAACTCGGTGAATGCTGGTCCTTCATGCAGAAAAATTACACTGCTTAATCTCAGTGGTTACGTGAGTACTTTAATTTTCTCCACTTGTAGGAGTGGACTTACACTGATTCATCTGAGTTTAATTTGTGAAAGAGCACCTTTTTCAATGAACTTAATCCTAGTTACAAGAAAGCTAACCAGTTACCTTCATAAATGAATGTACGACTTTGATTATATAAACAAAAATACTTTACATTTATGAGGCCCATAGTTTATAAATGCTTTCTAAGCATGTCATATATGAGTATAACAAATAAATCCTGCGAAAACAATAGTAAAAAAATATTATCCTAATTTGAAGATGAAAACCATGACAATAGGGGTTGGGAGTGACATGTGATGTCAGTATTCAGTGTATGAGCTGATACGAGGACAAGTTCAGACATCTTTCTGAACATCACGTAGCATCCCTCCTTTGCTCCAGGATAGCAGTCTGAACTAAATAGTGTTGTACCTCTTCAAATGATTTTCCCTCTTTTTTGATATTCATATTATTTTCTATTAGTGGATGCCTGCCAATCTAAAATATTAATTACAAAAATTCATGCTACATTTCTTTAGAAGTCTCTAACAAATACAGCATTTGGATAAATGAGTTAAAAACATAAAATTCCAAAAGCAATACTCAGAACAAGTTTCTAAGTAAAAAATTGCCAGCCTTTTTTGCACAAATGTAGGGCAGAGTTCTTTGTTCTAAGAGAAGAAAATGATAATCCTACTTAAAGTACCTCAACACAGATGCTTAATGTCCAACAAGTGTCGTTTCCAGGCAACCTTGGAAGCCAGTTTAAATCTGTTCTAGCTCCAGAATAAGTGACCTTGCTATGGTATCACACTCAAAATATGCCAGTAGAAGTCTGTGGCTAGAATTCATGTAGCATATGCAGAAGTGTGATTTTCCGCAATTCATGCAACCAAACAAAATGTACCTTAGAAAAATTTTAGTAAAATTTAAAATAAAAGCACCTTTTATTAGTATCAAATCCTTTGATAAGAAACACTATCTAATGTAAATTAATGGAATCAAACAAAAAATTTAAAATAATGTGATGCCTGGAAAGGACATTTTTTAGTGTCAAAATAATGTACTTAACATCTACACATTTTTAGTCTTAATTGGTGGCCATGGAGAATGAGGGCATGCCTATGAGTGCTTAAAAAAATTTACAATCTTAATCAAATGACTGTCATGACTGTGGTGTAAAAAGTCTGCCAAAGTGGTCATGTCTGAGGATTGGGTGTCCACAGGGCGTGATATTTAGTCATTGTTCCTATACTGTTTATGTGTATAACTCTACAAACAATTGCTAATCTATTTGAGCTTTAGTTTTACGTAGAATGAAATAAAAATAGAGCCTTCCTCAGAGGCTAGTAGTAAGATATAAGATATCTGCACAAATCCTCCGCATATTGCTAAACACAAAGTCAGCTAGTCCATACAATTGTCGAAAGGCTGTACAGATAGATAGCAGTTAAGAACATGGAGTTAAAGAGAGTGGATTTAAATACAGGTTCTTCACCTTAAGAAGTAAATTAATTACTCTTTCTCTGACTCATTTTATTATCTGACTCATGTAATTATCTACGAAATAAGGAAAATAGCAATGTATCTCTTAAGGTCGTGACAAGAATTAAGTGAGGTTGGAGCTGGCAGAACTATTCCTGGAACATGGTAAGCCCTCAGAAAATATGTGATTGTTAATTTAAGTGAAATAGCTAAATATTTTTTACTCAAATCCAAAATTACCTTTTAGTTTAATTTTTATATTCACTAAATAAATTCAGAAATAATTGTTTTTTTTGAATCGTATAGAGAAAATGTTCATACATTTATTTATTTTGATTTTGATTTTTGGTGTGAGGGGGATATTTTAACCTTTTGACTGATGATTGTTCAGGCACGACCTGAATTAAATAGATATTTCATCACAGTATAGAATCAGTTCTGGTAACCTTAAGAAAGCCAATTCTGTGGTAGTATTCAATTTTTGGTCAGAATTAAAATTTCCTATGTTTTCTGTCTGGCTTCTCATAGACTTAATTCCAATTTCTTAGGTACTGAGTCTATATAACCAAAAAATGTACCAACACATAAAGTAATATTCTCAATTTAAATAACAAACTTAAACATTAATATTGCTTTTTTTTATTAAATCAAAAATATTTAATGAAGACAACTTACATACCAGAGACTACTGGAAATAAAATGGAAACCAAAAAAGAATTATTCCTTCCTTTGATTTGCTAATGACACCCAAATGGCCAAGTGTCCTTTTGCTCTTTCCTAGGCATGTAGCCAGTGTTGGTATAATACTAACTCATTTGAAATCTCCTTATTAAAAACATACGCCATTATCTTTATAAGACATGACATTGAAATCATAGGATTCCTTGGGCTTATTCCAAAAGTTTATTTGTCACACTAATAGATTATACTTACAGACAAAAAGGTGACATGAATATTCATGTCAGGAATAGGTATGCTTGTAAATGTACGGAGTCAGTAGGCATGAGATCCTAAACTAGCATAGTGCCTAGTGGATAGTAGATACCAAAATAAATATTGATGGAACAAACAAATAAATAAATAGTTGTTTCCAGTAATTGAAATAGCACCAACAATAACCTTAATAAAATTTTTGTTTGGTAGTTACACTTTGCATGTTTTATTTCTAAACCTTACAATAGCCTCAATAATTAAATATTATGTCAGTTTTACATAAAATTAAAAATGAGGGCTGGCTTAAAAACATAAAAAAAAATTCACAATAAATAAGGAGTAAACTTTTTCATATTGAAATTGAGAAAAATAGACTGAATGAACTTTAAGGACTTTTGTTAAAAAACATATTTTGAATGAACAAGTGCAAACTAGACAATAGGCAAGGTAAAAATGGAAAGTAGCATAATCTATTAAAAGTATTTATTTACCATCATGGGAGATCCTTATTCCAGAACACTAGACAGCAGGAGACTGAGAAAGCTATCAAGGTTGTTTGCCCACTGGCTGACTCAACTTCCTCTCCCATGGAGGATATAACCTCAGTGATGTCAAGTTCTATTTAAGTATCAGGAGAGCTGGATGTCAGTAAAAAGAAAAAGAAAAAGATAAAAGAAAAGCAAATAAAGAAGAGGCACAAAGAAGTAGTCCATTTCTAATATTCAACAGGATACTACTCTGTCCCTAGAGCTGCAAGTCTGGAAGCCATCTCACTTCTTGCTGGGATTTTTCTTGTTTTGTTTTGCTTTATGGCTAAATAAATTAGCTTACAGGGCATGCTTGTACGGTCCCCCATAACAATCAGCTGGATTCAACAGGATACTACTCTGTCCCTAGAGCTGCAAGTCTGGAAGCCATCTCACTTCTTGCTGGGATTTTTCTTGTTTTGTTTTGTTTTATGGCTAAATAAATTAGCTTACAGGGCATGCTTGTACGGTCCCCCATAACAATCAGCTGCCCACCCAGAATGTTCACTTAGGCGCATGGAATGCTAGGCAGTAAGTACACAAATGTGTTTTAGAGAACTCATGAAACTGCTGAAACTCAAACTAAAAATGTTCATGTATTTTCATATTTTAAAGGAAAATATTCTTATCTTAATCAGAAGCTCAAATAATTTAGTAAATCAAAAACGGAATATTGGGGGATATATAGTGATGAATGTCTTTATGGTGCAGTATGTGATAGAAGCACACATACATTGCCATGGAATTGGAGATCTGAATCACGTGGTTAGATGTAGACATTACAGAGCAATTCTAGCAAAAGATAATGCTTAAAATTACCTTTAAATGATGAGTGGGAGTTAACTGGTTGCTGAAGGATGGCAACAACACATTTAGTGAGAGAAAAAGTAAGTGCAAAGAAACTGAATTGCTAAAAAGCCCGATTCTTTATGAAAATGGCAAGTCGTTCGATGTGGTTCAAATAAAAGGTGGAAAGAGAATCATTGTATGAAAATAAAAGTCTATTTCTTGGTTTACCCATTGAATTGTCCTAGTTCAATTTATTTCTGAATAATTTTTTTTTTAAGCACAAAAGGGATTTAGTACAGGTATTCAGTGATTTATACAACCAGTGACTTACAAAGCTTG
The DNA here is from genome assembly GCF_000696425.1 of Galeopterus variegatus. Taxonomy (NCBI): domain Eukaryota; kingdom Metazoa; phylum Chordata; class Mammalia; order Dermoptera; family Cynocephalidae; genus Galeopterus; species Galeopterus variegatus. The sequence continues at coordinate 213,553 of NW_007729079.1, read as the reverse complement.
GAGTAGCCGGCCTTAGTTAAGCTGCTGAAAATGTCTCTTCTCTTCCAGAATCACATGGCCTCTGCCATGATACAGAAAGTCATCCACATTGTAGGGAGCTGCCATATTATGAAATTGCTGAATGCTGAATCACACTGCCATGGACATAACCTGTGGAGGATAAGAAGATACTTGTTTCACATTTGGGGAAATAGATTAAGCTTGAGTTAGAATTGCACCACTCAAAGTAAAATAATAAGAAAATATAAATAAATATGCAGGTTATAAAATGATTACATGATGCCAAATATAATAAAAAATCAAGTATATAAAAATAAAAACAAGAAAAAACAAAACAAAAAAACAAGAACAAAAATATTTTTGGAAAAAAGATGTATTACAGAAAACAATAGTAAAAGTTTCTGACTTGTGCTCCTATTAAAATGAAAGAAAACATGACATCTGTGACACAAAGGACTAGAACACAGATTTGATGGAAATAACGACATTGAGGGGAGATACCTAGAAAGGCAGGGGAACAGGCTAGCCACCCACCCAAGCCCATCCCACCCATGCAGAAAGAAAGACCCTGTGCAGCATGCCATAGCTACTGGGTTTCACACAGCTTCTTTAGATGTGGTCCACAACATTCACTACCAGCAAGAGAAAGAAATAAAGGGGAGCCAGATTGAAAAAGACAAAGTCAAACTGTCCCTATTTGCAGATGACATGATCTTTATATATAGAAAAATCTAAAGACTCTATCAAAAAATTTGTAGAGCTGATTAATAATTTCAGTAATGTTTCAGGATACAAAATCAATGCCCCCAAATCAGTTGAGTTTGTATTCTCAAATAGTGAGCTAACAGAAAGAAAAATCAAGAAAGTCGATTTACAATAGTCACCAGTAAAATAAAATAACTAGGAATCAATTTAACTAAGGAGGTGAATGATATCTTTAGTGAGAACTACAAACCATTACTGAAAGAAATTAGATACAAAAAGACAAAAAGACATTCCATGCTCTTGGGTTGGTAGAATTAACGTTGTGAAAATATCCATACTACCCAAAGCTATCAACAGATTCAGTGCAATCCCAATCAAAGTACAAATGACATTCTTCACAGATAGAAAAAACAATTCTAACATTCACATGGAACAACAAAAGACCCAGAATTTTAAAAAGCAAGCCTGAGCCAAAAAAAAAAATAAAATAAAGCTAGAGGCATACCAGTACCTAACCACAAGTTATAATACAAAGTTATAGTAACCAAAACAGTGATACTGGAATAAAAATAGATACTCTGACAAATGGAACAGAGAACCCAGAGATCAATCCACAGACTTACAGCCAACTGATATTTGACAGAGGCAGCAAAACATACATTGGGGAAAAGACTGCCTCTTCAATAAGTGGCACTAGGAAAATTGTATATCCATATGCAGAAGAAAGAAACAAGACCTACACCTCTCACCATATACCAAAATCAACTCAAAATGGATTAAAGTCCTACATATAAGACTTGAAACTGTAAAACTACTAAAGGAAAACATAGGGGAAACACTCTAAAAACTAGGCCTGGGCACTGACTTTATGAACATGAGCCCAAAAGCACAAGTCACAAAAGAAAAAAAATAAACAAATGGGACTATATCAAACTAAAAGGATTCTGCACAGCAAAGGAAACAACATAGTGAAACGACAGCCTATAGAGTGGGAGTTATTTTTTGTTAACTATGCATCAGATGAGGGATTAATATCCATAATATACAAGGAACTCAAGAAATTACACAGTAAAAAATAACAAATAACCCAATTAAAAACTGGGCAACAGAACTTAATAGACATTTTTCTAATGAAGACATTCAAATGGCCAACAGGCACTTAAAAAAATGATCAACATCACTAATCATCAGGGAAATGCAAGTCAAAACGACATTGAGATATCACCTCACCTCAGATTGACTGGCTGTAATCAAAAAACTGGAAAATAATAAATGGTAAGAGGATGTAGAGAGAAGGGAATGCTCCTACACTTTTGGTGGGACTGTAAATTAGTACAACCACTATGGAAAACAGTATGGAGGTTTAGATCTTCCATACAAGCCAGCAATCCCTCATCTAGGTATATACCCAAAGAAATGGAAATCATCATGTTTAAGGGATACCTGCACTCCTATGTTCATCGCAGCTCTATTTCCAGTAGCCAAGACATGGAACCAACCTAAATGTCCATCAAAGGATGATTGGATAAGGAAACTGTGGTATATATACACCATGGAGTGTTACTCTGCCATCAAAAAGATTGAAATTATGCCATTCACAGCAACATGGATGAGCTGGAAAAAATTACGTTGAGTGAAATAAGCCAGGCACAGAGGGAAAAACATCACAGTTTCTCACTCATAAATAGGAGCCAAGCGAGAAAAAAGGAAGGAAAGAAAGACCACAGTGGTGTGCTGGACTTGCAGAAGGAGAGAACATACCTAGGATTGTGCAGTGGGCTCGGGAAGAAGGAGGTGGAGGGAGGATGGGATTAATTGGGTGGGGGACATGGGAATAATTGCAGTTTATGGTAATGTGCATGCTGATAGTATTGATCTGGCCATCACATCTTGGGTACAAGTGGTGACAGCCAGCTTTGTACCTTACCAATATCCATAACCAATAAAAAAAAAATTATAAATTAGGAGAAGACATTGAAAAATACTACACATGAAATAAGGAAATGATTTAATAAAACTAAAAATAATACATTAAAAGTAATTTTTAAATGTTTAAAAGTTGTTAGGAATAGAATCAGTTATGTAAAACTTCAAATCGAGAATTCAAGGTGGGGAATCAAAAGGATAAAAATTATCAGAAAGAAAAGTATGAACCCTGTATGGGTTAATGTTAGGATTAGAATTAAAATTGGATTTAAAGTCAGTGCAAGTATTGGGATAGATTTAGGTTTGGAAATTTGCCACAAATAATTAAAATGAATGCTGAAGAACAAATGGGAAAAATAAAACATTCAAACTTTTAAAGAGAAAATATTTCCTAAATTGAAGAAATTATTGACTATGCAGACAAACAATCCCCTTGATTACATGACTAGTTAAACAAAGGGAACAATACCACATATGTTAATGAAATGCTTGACTTTTAAAAAAAGAAAAAATAAAATAAAATAAATCAAACTTATTCACCCAACACTCAAGTAGAAGAAAAATAGTTCATTAAAAAAAAAAAAAAAAGGTAGAACAAACACTAAGGTATGCACTATGATTTTTCTTATATTTAATTTCTAAATATTATAAATACTTACATTAGTATGGAATTTTTGGAGAACTTCCCAATGTGTTTTGTGAAACAATCATAATCCTGACATCAAAAGTGGTTAATGGGACATGTTTGGGAGCCAACTTGATTGATGTAATCTGGCTTCAGTACTTGTTTTCTCTGAAACATTGGGTGAGTCACTTTAATCTGTTCCTCACTGTATTAGGTAGCTTGAGCTGCCATAAAGAAAAAATAATAAAATAAATAAAATAAAATAAAATCAGGTCCTAAACAACCAAGATTTATTTCTTATGATTTCAGAGGCTGAAAGTCCCAGGTCAGGATACCAGCATGTTCAGGTTCTGGTGAGGGCCAGAGCTCTTCCTGACTTGCAGATGGCCTCCTTCTTGCTGTGTCCCCCCATGGCAGAGGGAAAGCTCTGATGATGATCTCATCATGAGGACCCCAAATTCATGATTTCATGTAAACTTATCGTCTAAAGGCCCATCTCCAAAAACCATCATATTGGGAGTTAGGACTTCCCATATGAATTTGGTGGGACAGGGGTGGGCGGATCATTCAGTCCATAGCACTCACCTTTCTTAACTATAAAACAAGGGTATTAATAGCATACTTTCTATAGAAGGCTGTTATGAAGGTCAAATGAGATAAATGTAAGAGAGTTAGAAGAGGTGCAAGCACATATGCTGTGTGAGTGCTGGCTGGTATTATCTCTAGGCCACTCTCACTTAAAAATAGATATAAACAAATGCTCGGTGAAGTACAAGCAACTCTAATCTAGCAGTTACTAAAACAGATGGCCGAAGGAATCATTCCTGGAATTCACAAATTTTTCTTACTCTTATTTTATTTAACAGTATAATTCATCTTATTGCTATGTTCACATCTAATATCCACATTATCACATTACTGAATAATAAAAACTATAACTAAAGTAATAAAAGTATTACTTTAAAAATCAGTCAATCAATAAAAAACAGTCAGAAAAAGAGAATGCTAAAGAACTGTGAATACCATGCATGAATCATTCTGAAAGCTTTAACACAGTCTCATGGTAGTAGAAACGTGACAAATATGTTGCATTTAGCAAGTATTATCTAATTCTGCTTCAAAAGTGAAAACACCTGAAATAATAAAGTTCTACTGTGCCCCATTCTCTTAAAGAAAAACATATCTGAGGCATAATCATTAGCAAATTGAAAAATTATCATTATTTACATATGAAATAATTGTTATCCTGGGAACCAAATTCACTTAAGAATAATGAAGTGGTATCATTAAAAGAGTTAGAATATTTTTTTAAAAAGGTGATTGTTTAATAAGTGATACCTAAAATGAAAACATCATCGATCTTTATATATATATATGTAATATAAATACATCTAATCTTTATTTTAATCATATAATATGTGCCTTATTCTTTGGCAATTCTAAGATGTTGCTAATATAAAAAAAGAGGAAGGTGATCATAAGCCATCTTTCTATCAATGCTGTAACAAAGTATCACACAATTAGTGGATTAGAACAACACAGATTTATTATCTTATCGTTGTGTAGTTTAGAAGTCGGGGCTGGATCTCACTGGGCTAAAATCACTGTGTTAGCAGGGCTGTGGTCCTTTCTGGAAGTTCTAGGAACAAATTCATTTCCTTGCCTTTTCCAGCTTCTAGAGACTGCCCTCGGTCTTTAGGTGATTGTGAAGTTCAATGTGATTTTCTACTTTAAAACTGCTTTGCAATCTCCCTGAATGATATCATGAAGTATTATATCCCATGAAAATTATACCTTTTATTCTATTTTAAGGAAGTTTTATGATCACTGTTCTTGGCTTTTGTTTTTAAAAGAGTATTTTTTGAACAAAATGATAATGTATAAATGTGATCAAAATTTTTCTGAACATTATTTTTTTTATCTCCACACAGGGTTTCAATTCCTTCTTTTGCCCAATCAAATCTTGTTTTTAATAACTCAATGACTGGAATATTTTTCTAGGATCTCTCTAGAAGGTAACTCAGACAGTGTTGGAGGGGTGGAATGCTGAACTGGCATCTCTATACACACTGTTTTCCAGTTTCAGGAACTCTGAGTACTGCTGCTGCTCATTTATAGCTTCCCGTGAGAAGGATCCTGATGATGATGTTGCTAACAATCATTGGGAATACTCACTTACCATCCTACCACATCTGCATTAGAACTGGTCATACAGGAGAATTGTCTTCCTGTTGTCTAACAGCAATGAGAAGGATCCTGATGACGATGTTGCTAACAATCATTGGGAATACTCACTTACCACCCTACCACATCTGCATTAGAACTGGTCATACAGGAGAATTGTCTTCCTGTTGTCTAACAGCATATGCACAACAGCAGAACAGCTACCTCCTGCTTGTCATCAATTGACCCAATGATCACTGCCCTATAGGGAATCACAAGCTTGATGAAGTGTTTTCTACAGGCAAAAACAGAATTTGGGAAGGAATTGCTCATTTGTCACAATGCTGTTGCACTTAATGTATTTAATTTTTTAGGTGTTATAAAAGCACTCAAGAGCTTGATAATATTTTGGTTCAAAGATTCAATGAGATATGCAGCATATACTGTATATATGACACATTTGCCTTTAGGAAAAAAATAGTCATTTTACATGAAAGTGAAAATCATGTGGAACAGAGCGTTTACTTTATTCTGTATGAAATATAACCATTACATATAGGGAAATAACTGACCTGAAGAATCGATTTCTTTTTGTTATTTTATTTTCCTGTATCCTGGCTTTCAAAATTGCAAAGCAGAAACCTTTCAAATGAAAAACATCTCAAATATTTAAACTATTTGAGTAGTAAACACAAAGTTGAATATTGTTTAACCTCATTAGATTGATTTGAATAAAAGAAAGTATTGAAATACTATTTTTGGTACTTAGATATCTATTATTAAATACAAATGCTAATGTATCTTTAATATAAAATAAACTAAATATTTTTAAGGTACAAAGGAAAAGATATTCTCTCAGTGTTACTTGTTTGGATGTGAAATTTGTAAATTGGAAAAGAATCATATCAACACCTAAAGAACTAACTTCTAGGTAGTCTCTATTTTTAAACCATAGAATGAATGTTTTATGGCTATGATAAATAGCAGAGTGAAAATAAACGAAGCACAAAAATTATTTTGTAAGTGAACAATGCATTTCAAAAATATATTCTACATATTGTTTAGTATTTTTAACAAATGAAGTAAGAGAGGTAATAATTTGCAGATAATGTGTAGTTTTACTTTTTTTCACATAGTTTCATTAATGATATGCATTAAGTACCATGGCCCTCTATCTTGTATTTCAAAGAGATTTGCAACATAATATAGGGTCATTTATTGCAGGATATTTGTTACTTAGATAAGCAAAGCATTATAAAGGATAATCCTAAATACACTAAAATCATCATGTCACTATTAAATTTCTGAAGGATTGAAAAGAGAATTAAGACAGTAACTCATTGCTATATACAAAAGCAACCAATATCAATTCTGATTACATGATATCTCTCTAAAATCTTCTATCTTTTCAACACACTGAATAAGGCCTTCATTACATCTTACCGTGAATGTTTTCATCTCTCTCTGTTCAGAACTATCCTTTTGAAATCTGTCAGAGTTAAATTTACAAAGCAAAAAACATTTTTAAACGTATTTTAATTAAAAAACAATAACATACAGATCATCTCACTCAAAATCCCAAGGTATATCTATCACCAAAGCCATAAGGTCACATTCTAGTTGTTCTTGGGAAACCATTCAGTGCTGCAGACAACTCTTGAGATGGACGATGCACAGGGGCCAGTCCACCTTCTCATTAGTTTAAGTCTCTGAGTGTCTCCTTCTCTAAGTTGGAATGACAGGACCATTCTCTGAGCATGAAAATTCAGGCCAGGAAAGAGAGCATAATTGTAACTTTTCTCTAAGCCTCCCCCTTTTTATGTAGCTAGCCAATAGTTTTGACTATGAACTTGAGATTTTAAATTTACTGCCTTTGTAGGTAAGGTAGAACAGGTATCTCAAAGTAAAAAGAATTTGGATGTAGGTGATAATAAGAGAACTAGCTTTATCAAAGAAGCCCAGGCAAGAGACCAACCAGAAGACTTGGCTCATAGATCACAAATTTTACATATTCAAAACATGTTGGAGTTTAAATAAAACACAACAAAAAAGAAATCACAGAATTTCTGAAATTGTCTAATTTATAGATTACTACTAGTACCTTTGGTAATTGGATGAAATTTCACTCAATAATTATGCTGTGTGCCTTGCTAATTAACATTTTTCTGTTTGCCTGCTGGGCTAAGAATTTTTGTTCTCATGCACTTGTGTTCATTAGAATGTTTCACATCTATTAAAAATTAAAAGAATAGGTTTTTGATTTATTCTTTGGTCATGTATATTCATTACAGGGGAAACAAGATTTTTGTTCCATGACTTTTTATTAATTATAGTGTAATTATTGCAAAATTCCAAGAAAAGGAAAATGTGAA
>NW_007729079.1:188391-205339 GCF_000696425.1 Galeopterus variegatus | reverse complement strand
TTTATAGATTACTACTAGTACCTTTGGTAATTGGATGAAATTTCACTCAATAATTATGCTGTGTGCCTTGCTAATTAACATTTTTCTGTTTGTCTGCTGGGCTAAGAATTTTTGTTCTCATGCACTTGTGTTCATTAGAATGTTTCACATCTATTAAAAATTAAAAGAATAGGCTTTTGATTTATTCTTTGGTCATGTATATTCATTACAGGGGAAACAAGATTTTTGTTGCATGACTTTTTATTAATTATAGTGTAATTATTGCAAAATTCCAAGAAAAGGAAAATGTGAATATGTGTGTTTGAATATGTGTTTCATTGAGTGAATATATTGTGAATTTCTTTTCTTTTCAAGTCACCAAATATATTGTATGTTTTCAGAAAACTATAAGTGCAGTTTGAAAACTTTTAATCAAAGATGCTTATTGAAAGAAGTAACAAGGGAGTATGAACAATCCTAATTTACCTATTTTTAAATAATTGCCAAAAACATGCTGCAAAAAATTTTATTTCTTATGACACAGTTTCAGGGGTAATCATAGTAGCTACCCAAACTTAGCATTTGTTTTCTCCAGAGACTTGTTACAAAGCAGCACATAGATAAGGAAAAATTTGTAAAAGTGAATAAAGAAATAATATTCATGCTGATAAAAATTTCATACAGTTTCAGAAAATACATATTGATGTGATTGTCATGCACGAGAACAATTTTATGCCAGGTATAAATTGCAAGGCTTCTGCAAGCCTGCAGGGGGTTTAAATATGATCTTTTCAGTACAACAACGTATTTGATAAAAAAATATATATATAAAGTCTATAAAAGGAATATGTAGAAAGGTAACTACAAGCTTTTCTACAATAAAATGCCAATTGAACTTTGAAACTGATACCCCATGCTGAACCTTTTTATACAGCTCTCCCAGTAGACCGGATAAGCTTCGATAAATATTGATACGACATGACAATTTATCACTTCCATCAGGCCTTTCTCAACTGGAGCTTCTCATTTGAACTACAGAAAAGAGGTAATGAATTGAGTGACTGTTTTCTCAATTCTCCCATGGTTGATTCATAACTAATATCACACTAGGTGTATGAGAGAGAATTTAATAATTTATTATATGCAATGGGTGCCTTAGGTTAGTAAGGCTTAATTCTCTCAAGAAACATCGGTTGAGAAAGGCTGAGAGCTTCATCCTTAAAAAGACATACTATTCATGTCCCTTGCCTCTGTGATGCAAAACTATGAATGGTAAAAGTAATACTGCAGGCGCTGAATAGGATAGCTGTTGCCAATGAGAGGGAGAAATCTATTGACATTCTACAAAATGTGAAGTTTGCATCATTTCCCTGTAAATGTTACATGTCTTTAATCTCTTACCCAAAACCACAGTTGCTAAAACAGCTAGTTTTATGACTGCTATAATTGATGATCTGTCCTCTATTGTTATGGTATAAATAGAAGACAGTTCGATGAACGGTTTTCAATTACGTGTGTGTGTGTGTGTGTGTGTGTGTGTTTCTTTTTATTAGCCTCTACCACAACCAATTTATGAATATTTTTCAACAAATATTTATTGAGCATACAATAATTACTTGATGTGCACTGTTTTATGCTTTGAGGATTTAAGTTGTGAATAAAAAACATCTCTGCTTATCTTCAAGGTGTAGGATAGGAATGAGTGGAGACAGAGAAACCGATAGAATATAATTTTAGAGGTCAAGGATTGAAGAAAGAGTTTATGGAAGTTTATTGAAATTTGGGAAAGAGCTAATTGTGGCTTTAAGTGGCCATTGAGGTCATGATGAATAATCAGAAGTTAAATATATTAAGAAAGTGAAGTAGAAATTCCTAATAAAATAGAGGTAGATTATGAGAAAATTAGAGAAGTCAATTAAACTCAAAGAGACTTTGAGTATATTTTTTATACCCAAATGAGTATCTTCTGTGTAGCAACCAAGTAGAAATCAGTCTCACCATCATAACCAGCTATAATTACTAATGGGAAACAAAATGTTCAGTCCCTATTCTCCTCACGTATAGATTTTACTCCACAAGGAAGTGCTAAAAAAGAAAGGGAGATTTTGTATTGCAACCACTGTGTCTTACAGGAGCAAGAAGTCCTAGTGATTTCTTTTGATCATTTTGACTTAAACCCCAAATATAGCAGCAATCCAGCAAGTATCTCAAGTTAGTATTGTTGCTATTTCATCATTTTTATTCCTAAGCTAGCTTATATACCATAAAGAATTCTTTAATAGTTCTTTCATTTATTCTAAGATGACCTATAATAGGATTTTATAATATTAATGATAATCTTACTGATGTACACACAGTATAGTAAATGGTACTTTTTTTAAAGAACTGCAAGAATGATCAACAATTTCAAAGAAAAATTAATCTAATTCTCTATAAGAGGGCCTTTGCTGTTTCCTTTCACTAGTTATTTACTAACGGGAAGGGAAACTGTTTTAGGACTTTTTTCTCAAAATTCTTATTGATTGTCCCCCAAAATGCAAATCTATCATCATCGAACTTGGAGTCAGCCTTCCTAATCTGAATACTCTTTTTCTTGAACATCATGCTCTCAATTACAGCAGTAGCAGTAGTCCTGAATATGCTTTTTAAGGCCTCAGTGAAGTTACAATTAATAAACTAGTATACTGAATACTATTGATGGCATTTAATATAAAAACTAACACACAAAAAGGTAAAAAGTATGACATGAATCAGGCCAAATACAATCTTACACATTCAGGATCAATTGTGTGATAAATCAAATCTTGTAATTATTTCCTTATGTTTCCCTTTTTAGCAGCCTTCTCTTTGTATCAATAACAGCATTAATAAAACTAGCGAGTGCTTATAGCCAGAATTTATTACTAGACAGAGACCAAATGTTAGATAACCAAGAGAGGAAGAATGAATTAGATGGTAAAGGATAACTTATAATCTTCAATTTTATAATATGCAGGTAATATACTTGCTTCAAGTTATAATCTAGAAAAAAATAAATAGAAAACAAGAGACTGTTGTTTTGCTCCTAAAAATAAAAACAAGCCAGATAAATTATGTATTAATAGTATATTTATTTATTTATTTTTTATATGTACCACCACTGGGCTGAGGATGAAATGAAAGCATAACAGAAATAAATTTTAAAAAATGATGAGCCCTTGAAAGAGAGGAGACCCACAATTGTATTATGTATGTGTGTGTGTTTGTGTGTGTGATGGTGTATTATATTTCTTTATATTAACAATAAATAATTAGAAACTGAAATTTAAAATGGAGCCATTTGCAATAGCATCAACACATTAAATATTTTGGAATAAATTTTACAAAATATGTGCAAGGTTTGTATGTTTCAAGGTATACAATAGTGATGTCAGAAATAAAGACCTAAATAAGCAGAGATATATACTTTGTTCATGGATAATAAAAACCAATATCATTAAGATTTTCTCCAATTCTCTGTTACAATACTGTCAATTCTTTTCAAATTATCTATAAATTTAATAGAGGTCTAATAAAATCCCAAAATGTAGAAATTTTCAAAATTATTCTAAAATTTATATCAAAAACAAGGACCTAGACTAACTAAAACATATTTTGGAAACTGAGAAATAATGTTGTAGGATACATACTACATGATTTCAAATCTTCCTGTAAAAGTACAGTATTCCAGACTGAGCAATCTATGGTAGATATAGAGATCAGTGGAATGGAATACAGGGTCAGGAAAGCGAACCACCTACTTATCCTCAGTTAATTGCTAATGCAGAAAGGACAATCTTTTCAACATATGGAGGTGAAATATTTGGGCATCAATATGCAAAAAAAAAATACTGAAACAGCTGTTAACATCATATCACATGCAAAAAAAGCTTGAAATAGATCAGTAATCTAAACCCATAAAATTTTAGAAGAAAATATAGGAGCAAACTTTTGCTATCTCAAGTTAGTCAACTATTTCTTAAACTACAAACACATAAATAATAAAATTTTAAAAAATCAATAAATGGAATTAGAATTAAAATCTCCTGTTTTTCAAAAGACATTATTAAGGGAATAAGAAGATAAGTCACAGACTGGGAGAATATATTTGCCAAACATACATCTAGTAAAAAGAACTGTGTCTAGAATATTAAAAAAACCTCTCATGACTAAATAATAAGAAAACAAACAAATTTAAAAATGAACAAAAGTTTTGAGCAGATATATCACTGGAGATATATGGATGGTAAATGGTTTCATGAGTAGGTTCCAGACATCATTAGTTCTTGGGGAAATTCCAATTAGATTTTGCTTTAAATAATACAAATCCAGGGGCCGGCCCTGTGGCGCACTGCTACAGTGCGCCACTTGGGAGTGCGGCGGCGCTCCCGCCGAGGGTTCAGATCCCACATACAGACCGGTTCCCACTCACTGGCTGAGTGAGGTGCGGGCGCAGCACCGAGGGTTGCGATCCCGTTGCCAGTCCCGGTCCGGTACGGGCGCGACACTGAGGGTTGCAATCCGTTGCCGGACATGATAAAAGACAAAAAGGAAAAAAATAATAATAATAATACAAATCCATATGGAAGCAATACAATGCGTAATGATGTATTGCAAACAATACACAATTAATGCACTGATTAATCACTTATTAATCCATAATGAGATACAATTGCACTCACACTAGAATGGCAAAAAACAAATAAAACAAAAACAGTAGCACTGGCATTGGCATTGTGCTGCCAAGAAATGTGGAACAACTAGTACTTTTTGACATTTTGTTACTGAGCAAGGGCCTTCTTCCTGATGTACAAGGAAGCCAATACCACCACACTACTTTTTGAGAAAAGACAAGGCTTTAATTGGTGAGGTTAACCAGCATGGAGACAAAAGGCGTGGTGCCTTAAATCTGTCTCCTCCATCCAGAGGCTGTGCAGCCTTTAAACAGTATTAGGCAAACCTGATTGGCTAACTACGAGCCAGTCCTTTTGTTGTGATGAAACTTCCAGATGCCAGATCTTTCTTGCTGAAGGACTTCTCACTTCCAAAAGGACTTCAGTGTTTCAACTTCTAGCTTTTGAGGTCTGGAGATGGAATATTTTTGCAGATGGAATGTTTTTGTTAGCTTGGGGCTTGGGGCCATCTGGAGGGCTATGTCCTTCTCTCCGTGTATGCTCAGCTTATGTCCTACAAGACAACTTGTAAAACAACTTGAGATAGAGGAAATAAACTAGGTTCAGCTAATTTTAGGCTGTTTCAATTTCTTAAGGAAATATAAAATGGAACAACCACTTTAGACAAATTTTGGTAGTGTTGTATAAAATTAAACTTATGTAATACATACCACCAAAAAACCTATCCATGCCATCCCAAAGTATGGTACATAAGTATTTACAACAGCCTGTATTCATATTCACCAAAAAATTTAAATCAATCCAAATCCATCATGAATGAACTACAATGAAACAAAGGTACATCCACATAATAAAATTCTAGTAAGCTATTAAAAGTGCTAAACTGCTAATAAATGCAACAACATGGATAAATCTCAAAAGCTTTGTACTGAGCGAGAAAAGCCAGACATAAATTCCTACATTCTATGCAATTTGATTTATTGGATGTTCTGCAGAAAGCAAACCTATAGGGAAAGGAATCAGAAGCAGTGTTATTAGATATCCTCATATGACTGGAAATATATGTTCTATTAAATGGAAAAAAAGAAGATGGTAAATCAAGAAATGAGATAGAAACCATCTGTCTTAAATTATTCTCTCAGTAATAGAAGAAATAGCATACATTTAACTGTGTAGAAAATATTAACAGACATTTTTAGAAAATTATGGAATTCAGCCTTACCCTTTGCTGAAGACTGACAGGTTATAATCAATTCTTCTAACACTTGTTAAGTGTTCTGTGCTATTTTGATTGTGTAACTCTTCCATACATAGATAGCATTTTGGAACAGCAACTTGGCAGTTATAAAATATTTGAAAATTAGTTGGTTAATAAAAAAGACATATTTCAGTAATTTTAATTTGTAAATCACTTTAAAAATATGAATGTGTAAGAAGCTATTTGTATCGATATTATAAACAAAGTCATTTGTTAAAAGAGATATGTAATATTAAAAGAGAAAACACTCTGCATTGTGCTTGGTTTTGTAAAGAGATTTAAAGCATATTTTAAAAATTTTATTATATACCTTATTACCCAAAAAAGTTTTTTTTTAGATTTTAAAAGATACATTTTCAATTGAAAATGTTTACTATATTACTTCATTTTTTATGCATTTTCTCAAAAAATGTGTATCATATTGCTTTTATTTATTTTTTCAGCAAAAACTCCTAAACAGTATGAAACACCATAAATATTAGACATTAAATTATTGATTTACTAGATTGAGTATGGTTTTTAAAATATTTTTGAGCAAGAGTTTACATTTACTGGATCAATGTACTATATCATAAAGTCAATTATGTGCAGAAGCTCATCCTGGCTCACAAGAACTGGCTATTTTTCAAGAGTTTTGTTTGTTAGTTACAAAACCCAGCCATTATTAAAGGTTAATTATATAAATTTCCTATTAAATATATAAATGTTGAAATGCATCACCTCCTAACAGTTTTCCTATGCTTTATTATTTGTGCCCATGATGTTATTTACATAGTTTATGTGTACGATAGAAATATGTATTCTGGTGTGTCATTACTCATCTTTTTAAAAATTCCACTTTCACTTTCAGTGATGTCACATTGGTAGCTAAAAGTTGGCTATGGAGGGTGTATTCACATCACAGAAAATCCCAGTTTCAAAAACTGTGTTTTTGGAAATACTGTTGTTAAACAAGTCACAGCTACATAGATGTCACATTGGTAGCTAAAAGTTGGCTATGGAGGGTGTATTCACATCACAGAAAATCCCACAGTTTCAAAAACTGTGTTTTTGGAAATACTGTTGTTAAACAAGTCACAGCTACATGGAATCCTGCTCTTAGATGTTTGCTCTACAAGTAAGCACAGGTGTTACCACAAAAATAAATAAGACACATCTTCTGCACCCAAAACAAATATGGGATAAAAAGAGTATAGGAACTAACTGCAGGCTTGTGGGAAACTGACTTTCAGAATGCAGTGACAGACCATACAGAGGAAATGATTGTGGAGTTGGACTTTTATAAATTAGTAGAAGTTCATCAGATAGAAAGGGGGGCAATGTTATTTATGTTTTGGAGAAGAACATATTGAAGGGAAGGGATGTAAGAGAAAAAGTATATTTTATTAGAAACCCTAATATTTCTTAGTCCCCAGAATAGAAGGTACATAACCTCTGTTAGCCTCTCTTATAAAGAATGTTTGTAATGGCATTTGGACCCCATCCAGATAACCCAGGGTAATCTCATCTAAGACATTTAATCTAATAATATCTGCAAATTTCCCTTTTTCCTAATAAATTCCAAGGATTAGAACTTGGTGTCTTTGGGAGGCTGTTACTCAACTTACCACAGGCATATCACGCATAGCAGAGACAACTGAAGCCATAGTAGTGGAAGAAATTATAATTAAACATTTCATAAAGAATAAAAGGAAAAAGACCAAAATCAGTACCCCTATTGAAGGGAAGGGATGTAAGAGAAAAAGTATATTTTATTAGAAACCCTAATATTTCTTAGTCCCCAGAATAGAAGGTACATAACCTCTGTTAGCCTCTCTTATAAAGAATGTTTGTAATGGCATTTGGACCCCATCCAGATAACCCAGGGTAATCTCATCTAAGACATTTAATCTAATAATATCTGCAAATTTCCCTTTTTCCTAATAAATTCCAAGGATTAGAACTTGGTGTCTTTGGGAGGCTGTTACTCAACTTACCACAGGCATATCACGCATAGCAGAGACAACTGAAGCTATAGTAGTGGAAGAAATTATAATTAAACATTTCATAAAGAATAAAAGGAAAAAGACCAAAATCAGTACCCTTTTTACTTCCTGTGCACCACCAGATGGAAAAATGTGCTTAACCAGTGTATAATTCTGTATGCATTTGTACATGACTGTATTTGCCCTAAACTAAACTCTTGCATGACTTGAGTGTTTTGCACAGTGTTCTTCCCTGATATATTTTGAATTTTGATATTAAAAAAAAGCAAAAGTTGACATTCATTTGAACTTAGCCATTCGTTTTAGTTTAGTCCCAATTTTCAACTTCTCAAACTGAAACATTCAATTCTCCTAGGTATACTTTTATGGGAGTGAATCACATTCTTCAGTTATTACAAACCTGACTTTAAAACTGAATTTATAGAAAATAAATTTTATTTTATTTTTAGAACTTAATGAATTATTTTATTGTGTCAAAATTAAGGCAACATTTTAAACTCTGTTTATATTTTTCCCATTAACAATAAGGTGAAATATACTGATCCTTTTAACCAAAAATGGTTTAAATTCTCAAAAAATAAGTCACTGGCTTCTAAACATAAGTTCAGATTGGACACAACAAAAATGCTTATTGAGGAGATGCATCATTTAAGGACCATCATGAAAACATAAGCTAACTCTAGGAATCCCAAATAGGAAGAGAATCAGACACGTACAGCACCATTGAAAAGGCTAGGTTTATGAAATTTAGAAAGCCTTCAGAAGTTTCTATCAATTGTGTTATTTGCCTGCAGTTCCACAGTGAATGACCCACTGGAAGAAGCATTGTAAAACCTTAGCAAAATCCAATATCATACAGCTCTGCATTCCACATATCTGTCTGTAAATTTCATCTGCAAATAATGGTTTGTTTTTAAATCCCAGGTTTCACATCTCATATTAATAGCTCTTATTGGCCTAGTATAAGAACCCTCCTGAATAACGAGTCTGGGCCATGTACTTTCCAGAGTTTTAACTCTTGAAGTATAGAAAATACGACAGTATTCAGCACAGATATTTTGATGTAATTTGGAATAAGATAATTAAATGTGTTCAATTTAGTCATAACAAAATAGTAATTCTCATTTGTTTTAATTTGTCATTGTGATCTATATATGATTGTTATATCACGGAAGTGCAACTATGACACAGTTCAAAATTATGAAATTGTCTGCACTTTTTAGAGTTCTGCAAGATTATTATGATATAAAATTTTTCCTCCTCTGATAAGCAGCAGGGTAGTATGAGCCAACTCTCTGTCTATTCAACTGCTTTAAATGGACTCTCATTTCTTGGCTCATAAATCCTTCCTGGATTTATTTATTTGCTGGTGTTTGCCTATTTTAGTTTCTATTGCTTATTTTTGTTTAGTTTTAGTTTTGTATTGTTGTATAAGTATCATTTTATTACATGTACTTTTTATTATATACAGTGAATATTTATCATCTCTTCATAGAAGTAGTAGTGAAAATAGTGTGTGGTATTTAAAATACAAAAACTGTTATTTAAAAATATTACTGCATTAGAAATTCCATAATAATTTAATTTTTCATATTATAATAATTTAGCTATTACCTGACAGAATATATGAACTGATCTTTTTCAATAGCTCCAGACCTTCTTTTTTGGTTTTCAGTTAAAGCACGGCTTGATCATTTTCAAATAACAACACAAAACTTATGTTTCTAATGAAATGTTTAACATAAAAAATATTAAAGCATACATAAATATAAGTATCCTTAGAATCCTCAAAATAATTGCCATTTTTAGAATCCTCAAAAAAACTACCACCTTTTTCCTTTCAAAATAGTATTTAAGCTTTAGTAATAAACTTAATAAAAAAATCTGGACTCTGCATAACTCTTTCTTGAGTACCTTTATGTGTATATGTATATAAGAAAATCACCTCCTCCCTACAATTTACTGTTAGCCACAGATATAAAGTTATACAGCAGGAGGAAATTTTTCATAGACTATGATCCCATAGTTAGCGATGTTAATGGTTTGTACACAAACATTTTTGTGACACCATTTACAGGATATAATCCTATATCTTAGGGAAGAACAAATGGTTTTGTGACAGATTACATGTACATGTTGTAACGATTGATTTCTCTCTTTCAGTTCTGATTAACCAGTACCAATCTCAAGACCAACTACCTAGACAGTGTTAGGTTCCTTGCTCATGAGACCTTTACCACTATTTTAAAAATATAATGACGTAAGAGTTATTTTCTTAATAGTTTTACATTACCTTATTTTGTTTGATCTTACTTGAGTAATGAAAATATCCAAGGGGATGTATTTTTGAAAGCTTAAGACAAAGAAAACTTATGATAGTATACTCGTATTAACACATCCTTTAAATAGATGGATAAAAAAAGATTTCATTACAAGTGAAAATAAATATTTAGTACATCTTAATATGGTGAAACATAATTTCTAATTCCAAACCATTTTAAGATCGTCCTGTTAAAAAAAAAAGCTTGAAGCATTGCAATTAAATAGTTATTCTTTATATCTCCCATTTCCCCTAACACTAATATATACAGTAAAAAGTTTTGTGGTTATGTAGAAACAACATTAATCTGAAGTTAGAAGTTCTGATTTCAAAATGTGACTCTCACCCTCAAATGTCCTTGAAAAAAATCATTCATTTTCTCTCCAGTCTCATGCCAAAGAACCATCATAAATTTTAAATAAGATAATGTCCCTGAAACTATAAGTGTGGGACATCACATTTTTGAACTTATATGGTCAATAATTGGGCCGAATAGAAATGTTAAAAACTGATTTTTCATACGTGTTCAGTCCAAATAATGGGGTAAATTCTTGGGATTATTTAGGAATTTTATGTCATGACAGAGATATAGGAATTGCATACGATGTAAAATGAATTAGATTAAACAGGTTATCCTTGCAAAAATCACATAGTGTTAGTAACATCTGACCCTCACTTGCTAAAAATAAAATGTAATTTTCTTAAATCTGGCCCAATCTTCTTGGGAGTCAGAATAAGTAAAATACTTTCTCGAACCAAGTTCTTAATACTTGAAAGGTAAATTGCCTCTCCTGAGGTCCAACACGGAACAAACACCTAAGAAAAGGTAATTTCTCAGGGGTGTCTTCCGGAAGAGTTGGCTAAGCAGTAGAATAATTTATGCACCCAAACTCTTCATGAAGTCAAGTTCAATAAAGACAAAGTTCACACTATTCTTAACTCCACAGTGTAAAATCTAAGTTTGCTAATAAATGTATGCTTTAATATAATGTTAGATATATTAATAAATTGACCCTTTTTTGAGGGTACTGAATTTTCAAGACAGTGTTATTAACAGTTGATTCAAACTGGAATCATGCATGAATGTTGTCTTCAGATGCCTCAAAATTTGTAATGTCATGTTGGGCCAACCAAATGTCTATGAACTGTGTATACATGATATACACATTGCATATCAGAAATAATCAGAGCTGCTGTTCCATGATGGGCTAGCAGTCACTGTGAGATGCAGTTTGCTTTCTACTCTCTTGTGTTTTTTATAAAAAATAAATTGTATTTTGTATATTTATGATATAACAACATAACATTATGGGACACATGTAAGTAAAATGGTTACTATGGTCAAGCAAATGAATATATTCCTTCTCTCGCATAGTTTTTTTCCCTCTTTTTTTCTTATTGGCAAGAGCAGCTAAAATCTACTCATTTAGCAGAAATCCCAAATAAAATATACTGTGGTCCTTCCCAAACTCATTGGAAACTTAATCACTATTGTAACAGTATTAAGAGGGTGCGAAATTCTATTCTATTCTGGTAATTTAAAGGGGAAGTCTTTACGAAGTGATTAGATTGTGAGGGCAATACCCCTGTGAATGGATTAATTCATCGATGGTTTAATGGGTGGTAATAGGCATGGTTCTGATGGCTTTAAAAGGAAAGCAACTGAGAAGGTTAGATCTGTCTTGCTCAGCCATTTACCATGTGATACCCCACATCACTGTAGAGAGTCACCACCAAGAATAACGCCCTCACCAGATATGTTCCCTGGACTTTGGACTTCCTAGTCTCCAAAATTGTAAGAAATAAATTGTACTATTTTATAAGCTACCCACTTTCAGGTATTCTGTTATAAGCAACAGAAACAGACTAATACACAATACAACCTTAATAACTATAGGAGATTAGATAGGTAAAATTTATAATACACTTAAACAACTTAGACAAAATTGTACCCAACACACAATTCTTACATTTCTGTATTCTGTTCATTATGTTCTAATTACTGTAACTTCCCAGGAAGTTCAGTTCCAACTTGGTCTGTACCACTACCTTCCTACCCTGTAATCTTAGGGTCACAGACTGTCTAGCCCAATATTCTGACACAATTGTGGGATAATGAGAGTTTGTGAATAAAATCATGATGGCTCAACTTCATTGCTATTGACTTCAAATGGCTTGTGGAATAGAAATTGTTAGTTTATCCCCTAAGAGATTTTCTCTCCTCTTCCTAGTAAGAAAATGTTTAGCTTGGAGATGGACATTGTATCTCCTGTTTCCACTGTAGCTATATATTTTTATATAACAAATTATGGATATGTTGAAGTGCTATGAACAACATTCTGATTAGTTTCTTAGAGAGAAATCTAATTTTGTCTTTTTCACTCCTCCGGCTGGTAGGAATAAATACCTAATGTTGAGCCATAATGTTTCATATGTAGAGGGGCAACAATTTAAGAGTGTTAGAGAACAAAGGTAGCTGTATCTTGGATCCCTGGATGACATTTTGGAGCTATGCCACTATTTCACCTGTTCTTCCTACCTCCAGATTGACATCTGATTGATAAACTTGATTTAAATCAGAGTTATTTTGGCTCACCGTTATGCATGAAACTGACTTATGTAATGAATGAAACTTCATTTTTTAAATTATTTATTAAGGATTAAAGCATATTTAGCCAGCTTATAGACTATGTACAAGTATAAATAGGGCTTTTTGAGGCTTCTCGAACCAACTATCAGTTAACAGAAAATACAAGGCATGGAAGAACTTGCAAAGCATATTTAGCCAGCTTATAGACTATGTACAAGTATAAATAGGGCTTTTTGAGGCTTCTTGAACCAACTATCAGTTAACAGAAAATACAAGGCATGGAAGAACTTGCTGAAACAATTCTATGGTGTATTTAGCAAAGTCCATGATATTTAAACTCTGCAAGATAAATTACCCAGTTTAGTGAAGAAATAAATGGCAAGAATAAAATAAAAGAAAAAGGGACAAGATTTGTAGGGGTAGAGATTAAAAGACACATATCAACCAGATGCAATAAGTAAACCTTATTTGGATTTTTTTTTAACCAAATACAAGCAAATTGTATTTATTTATTTTTATTAACTGTGTGTATTCATGGGGTACAAAGCTGACCGTCACACGTGTGTCAAAGATGTGATAATCATATCAATATTATAAGTATGCCCATTATCCACAAATTACCATTTTTCCTTTTGTCCACCACCCCAACTCTCCCCAACCTCCCTCCTCCTCCACCCCTGCACCCTCAGAAAACCTTAGGTATGTTCTCTCCCTCTGCAAGTCCACTGCACAATTGTGGTCTTTCGTTCCTTCCTTCTTTCTCTCTTAGCTCCCACTTATGAGTGAGGACTTGTGGTATTTTTCCTTCTATGCCTGGCTTATTGCACTTAACCTAATTTTCTCCAAACTCAACCATGTTGCTGAAATTGGCAGAATTCCATTCCTTTTTATGGCTGAGTAATATTCCATAGTTTATATATACTACATTTTCCTTATCCAATCATTTGTCGATGGGCATTTATGTTTTTTTTATACTTGGCTATTGTAAATAGAGCTGTGATTAACATGGATGTGCATATATTCCTTCAAGGTGATGATTTCCATTCCATTGGATATATACCTGTAAGTCAGATTGATGGATCCTATGGTAGATCTATCTGTAGTTGTTTGAGAAACCTCCACACTGTTTTCCATAGTGGTTGTACTAATTTACAGTCTCACCAAGGCTAAGAGTTCCCCTCTCTACACATGGTCACCAGCCTTTGCTATTCTCTTTTTGACTATAGCCAGCCTAACTGGAGTGAGATGATATCTCAATGTGCTTTTAATTTACATTTCCCAGATTATAAGAAGTGATGTTAATCATTTTTTAAGTACCTGTTGGTTATCTGAATGGCTTCCTTCAAAAAATGTCTATTCAGCTCCTTTGCACATTTTTTAATTGGGTTATTTGTTCTTTACTATATAGTTGCTTGAGTTCCTTGTGTATTCTTGATATTAATCCTTTGTTGGATGTATAGTTTACAAGTAATTTTTCCCATCATGCAGGTTGTTGTTTCACTCTGATGATTGTTTCCTTTGCTGTGCAGAATATTTTTTAATTTGACATAGTCCCATTTTTTTTTTATTTTTTCTTTTTGTTGCCTATGCTTTTGGAGTCTTGTTCATAAAGTCTTCCCAGTCTTACTTCTTGAAGTGTTTCCCCTAGGTTTTCCATCAGTAATTTTACAGATTCAGGTCTTATATTTAACTCTTTAATCCATTTTGAGTTGATTTTGGTATACAGTGAGAAATGCAGGTCTAGTTTCATTCTTCTGCATATAGATGTCCAATTTTTCCAGCACCATTCATTGAAGAGGCAGCCTTTTCTCTAACTTATGTTCTTGGTGCCTTTGTCAAAGATCAGTTGGTTTCTTCTGCATATAGATGTCCAATTTTTCCAGCACCATTCATTGAAGAGGCAGCCTTTTCTCCAACTTATGTTCTTGGTGCCTTTGTCAAAGATCAGTTGGCTGTAGATTTGTGGATGGATTTCTGGTTTCTCTACTATGTTGCATTGGTCCGAGTGTCTATTTTTGTGCCATTACCATGCTGTTTTGGTTACCATAGCTTTGTAATATAGTTTAAAGCCAGGTAATGTTATTCTTCCAGCTTTTTTTTGCTCAGGATTATTTTGGCTATTTGGGGTCTTTTGTTGTTCCATATAAATATTAGGACTGTGTTTTCTATTTCTGTGAAAAATGTCATCGATATTTTGATGGGTATTGCACTGAATCTGTTGACTGCTTTGGGAAGTATGGACATTTTCACAATGTTGATTCCTCCAGTCCATGATCACAGAATGTCTTTCCATCTTTTTATGTCTTTGATTTCTTTCAGTAGTGATTTGTAGTCTTATTTTAGAAATCCTTCATCTCTTAGGTTAAATTGATTCCTAGGTATTGATATTAGCAAATCATTTATGAATTTTCTATGAGACAATTGGAGAAATGTAAATAATTATTAGATGTATAAAGATATTAAGAAATCATTGTTTATTTTCATTTAGGTGTCATTACAGTATTGTAGGTAGGTTAAAATAAATTCAATATAATTTACAGACAAATAGTAAAATTTTAAAATAATACAGAAGAGGTAAAGGGAGTGATTTCATGGAGATATAGATAAAACAACATTGGTTTTAAGATGACAGCTGCTTTGAAGCTGAATGATGACTCCATAGATGGTTAATTATACTTTTATGTATACTTTTGTACATGTTTCTATTTATCTATAATTAAAAGTTTTAAAATGACATAAAGAATATGCTTTGGAATAAGATCCAATATTTCTAGTCTTAGGTCAATCCCTTGCAAGCTGTGTGACCTTGGACAAGTTGATTAACTTCCTATGTTTAATTACATATCAATAAAATAGTAATATAATTTCTGTTAATTTAATTTTTGCCAGAAATAAAGTAACTCATATGTTTAACGCATTTGGCATGTTAAGAATCAATAAATGTTATCAACAGTTTGCATTTACTCAGTGTCATTCATAGATATTTTGTGAACTAGTCTAGGAAGATAAACAACATTTATAACATTTTTTATGGGAAAAAATGGGTTATTAATTCAAAAACTGGTTAATTTGGAGGACACAGCTTATCTGTAATTTTGGAATTCCTAGAATCATAATAACTAGAAATGAGTACTTTACATTTTCCACATAAATTGATACCACGAGGAATTGAATCTACTATGATTATCCTGAGGCAAAAATAAATAAGTTCCCTAGCAGGAGGATTTCTTAAAACTTAAATTATGATTGAATAAAACTTCATTAATGGAAATATTTTAGCAGGAGCATGATGTCAATAAATTCATGTTCCATATATATCTTGGGAATGTATAGAAAATAAATGCAACTGATATTCTCCTCTCTTTCTTTTTGATTTATTTTTTTGGTTTTTATTATTGTATGTAGGATCTACAGGGTCTCCTAATCAACCAAAATGGAAACATTAAGAGTGTTATAGGCCTAATGTGCATTGACAAAATGTGCATTGATGTATATTTTGTAAATGCACATTAAATGATTTGGTGTAAATAAGTGTGTCTTGTTCTTTGTAAGGGTAAAAAAAAAAGAGTGTTTTTTCTCATTTCATTACTGTCATTAAACAAGCATCTTTTCATAGCCAATTGTACAAATAGTTATACGGATGCAAGGTTCCTAGCAAATTCTTTTTTTTTTTTTTTACCTACAGTAGATACTTTTCAACTTTTCATTATGAAATTTCTCAAAAGAATTTAATCTTGAAAATCTTTCTGAAACGCATTCTTCTCTTGACTTCTGTATGATCGCCTATTTTTTTTCTTTCACCTAATTTGCAATTCCTTCTCATGGTGCTTCTTTTTCTCTTTTTCTGCCACAATATTTAAATGATGGTGGTATTTGCCATAGGGTACAATATCTGGTTCTCTTCTGCTCCCTGTCTAGAATTGCTGCCTCGGCAACCCAATCACCATTTATAAATTTTACTAGAATCCAAATGTATATGCTTGTGACTCCACAATCTTCTATTCTACCAAGACAACTTTCTAATATTCACAATCACATATTCAAGTATAGTTGCCCCAAGCGAACCACAAAATTCTTTTTAAAATTTGTTTTTTTTTTGTTTTTTTTTTCATTTTGATGCTTCATCTTGGTAAATAGCAAATTTCTTTGTGTAGTTGTTGCAGC
>NW_007729079.1:167270-188329 GCF_000696425.1 Galeopterus variegatus | reverse complement strand
TTCCTAGCAAATTCTTTTTTTTTTTTTTTACCTACAGTAGATACTTTTCAACTTTTCATTATGAAATTTCTCAAAAGAATTTAATCTTGAAAATCTTTCTGAAACGCATTCTTCTCTTGACTTCTGTATGATCGCCTATTTTTTTTCTTTCACCTAATTTGCAATTCCTTCTCATGGTGCTTCTTTTTCTCTTTTTCTGCCACAATATTTAAATGATGGTGGTATTTGCCATAGGGTACAATATCTGGTTCTCTTCTGCTCCCTGTCTAGAATTGCTGCCTCGGCAACCCAATCACCATTTATAAATTTTACTAGAATCCAAATGTATATGCTTGTGACTCCACAATCTTCTATTCTACCAAGACAACTTTCTAATATTCACAATCACATATTCAAGTATAGTTGCCCCAAGCGAACCACAAAATTCTTTTTAAAATTTGTTTTTGTTTTTGTTTTTGTTTTTTTCATTTTGATGCTTCATCTTGGTAAATAGCAAATTTCTTTGTGTAGTTGTTGCAGCTTTTTGTTTTTTTTTTCATTTTGATGCTTCATCTTGGTAAATAGCAAATTTCTTTGTGTAGTTGTTGCAGCAAGAGAATGGGAATATAGACATCCTTGACTTCTTGCCTCCATTACTTCTCACGTCTAAGTACTACTGAATCATAATTTATACATATCTCATATTGGTCTCTTTCTATTTTGTTCGGACTCCATTACCAGCCTACATTCCCTCCTAACAGGGTGCAATACCTTCACAACTGTTCTTTCTGAATTCATTCTCACACTTTCCAACCTGCTCACTGCTGTTGAGGTGGATTTTATAAAAGTTAAGATCTGTCACTTGTCTGTCTTAGAATCCTCTCCTGGCCCCCAATTTCTGTCAGAGTGAAGACAAAAATTCTCAGCTTTATATTCAAGACTCATATAATCAAGCTCCTAAATGCTCTTCAAAGCCACTGAATCCCACAGGACATGTGTGTCTTCTGACTGCACCTGGCCCTTTCATGTTCCTCTGCCTCTGCTCACATTATTCTATTACCAGAAACATTCTCTTTTATCACTTTTTTACTGAGAGGCAACCCTAACCACATTCTTTCTTGGAGTGTGTGCTCATTTCCACAAGGGAATGTAGGTCACCTCATGTCTTCCTTCTCTGTCTCCTATAACACAATGCTGTCATGATACAACTCATGATTCATTATAATTATTGACTTTCTTTGCTTCCCCAAACAAGTCTGTGGGTTCCTAGAAGCAAAAGTCTTCTTTATTCATCTCTAAATGCTATTCACCTTAAAAGGTGCTCGATGTAAACTAAAGTTACTGTTTGTGGATCTAAAATTCATCACAATATGGTTGGCAAAAGAGATGTTATTATTAAGGTAATTTAACCAGAGTTCAGAATTCTTACATGATGTTTACAAGATCAAAAAATACTCTGCAGATTTTAAGTTGAAATTTTTGTATTCTATATGTTAGCCTGTTAAACCTACCTTTATTACCACCTTTTTCCTTTGCAAAGTTTTGGAATAGTTCCCTTTCTTTTTTTCTTCTTTTGGTGTTATCTGATTTTTTTTTACAGTAATGTTGGCATGTTATATTGATTTTATTCCTAGCTAAAATAATAAGGCCAAGTTATCTGATAATCTAATGCTTTTCTTTGAATTGTTGAATTTAGTCAATTTTACATACTCTGATACTGTAAAGGAGTTTGGATATAAACCAATGTTTCCTTTGATAAGTCGGGGATAAGGATTTATAGGAAACATGTGGTCAGTGATCAGTCTTAGCTATTAACTTTGAAATTGTTTGTTATCTTTGACTGGTCATTTCATTAAATAGCAAAGATATTACTTTGACTCAGGCTCTCTACTAAGCTAGAAGAGGAATCTATCACTTCAAAGTAATTCATTTCATCAAAGAATAGACTGATTTAATGGTAAAAGATCAGCCAACTTTTTGTAAGCTTATTTCCAAACTTTATTTAGTTTACAAAGTTATTTTCAATGCATAACGTCTTCCACTGAACACAGAAACCAGTAAAAACAAACATGAAAATTTGTTAATAAAAATTATTTGTTACTAACCATACAAATTTTCATCTTGCTAGATAATGTTTAATCCATTTGTAATAAATATGTATATCTAAAAAAAGAATTTTTTACAGTTATGAGTTATCATCATATAGTAATAGTAATTTTTGGTTTGGTTTTACAAGCTCCCCAAAAGGTACAAATTAAAAAGAAAATCTCAAATTGTTTACATAATTGCTATATTAAAATGGATGTATATGTTCCCATTGTAGCATTTTTTTATGAAAAACATTTATTAATATGTGTGTCTCTTTTAAAAATCTCACCTCACCATCTATAGCTATTCCTTACGTACAATAAATTTAATTGTATTCTAAGTATTTGGACTCAGCTTGTTGCAGAAATGGGCTAATTTTCACAGATTTTTTTTTTCTCTTATGAACATGAATAAACTACACATTGCATTTTCCTTAATAGGAGAGGTCGAATAACTGTGTTCTGCCACATGTGAAAAGTGTGGATCCATAGCACCGTGATCTGTTCTCATCCCTCCTATACTCTACAGAAAACCCATAGGAGGACTCTCAGCCAAAAGGGGAAGTTCTATCATATTCAAACTCTTAGGTCTCTGGGTGACTTTGAGTGCTGCTCACATACACTGGACTGGAAATAAGACAGTATTGTGCTATTCCCACTGACAAAGTGGAATTGTTTATTGTGTAATTTAATATATTTTAATCAATACAGAAGCAGGCTACTAATATCACCCCCACCCCCCGAAAAAATGTACTACACCATATAATAAGACTCACCTATGGTAATTTGGATGTCAATTCTTGTGTCCACTGAGACTGTACAAGCAGAGGATAAAAATCAGAATGTCAGCGTGTGTGCTGGTTGTTGCTGGGTATGTACAATGAAGTATAATTAGACAGAGAAGAATTGAAACACGAATTGTCTAGTTGGAAAAACATAAGTGAAAGAGAATAAAGAATGACCTGAAACACAGTACCTTGAGAGACTGGAAAACGGATTGCATATATGACCTTGCTCAGCCTATAGACTTCAAGCAATAAGATAAATGAATGCTTTTGAGTGAAAAAGAATTAAGATTCAGCCTCGGATCAAAGATCCGATTATGGATTCCTACTCAAGCTTATCTTAGATAACCTCCAAATAACCCTAGAAATATAAGATAAACTCAAGATATATCCTTTAAGTATAGTATAAAAATGCAGTGAGATGGGTGCTACCAAGCAAAGCAATAAATCAGTCTTGAAAATTAAGTCTAGAGGAAAAAAAAGAAAAAAAAAAAAAAAAAACTTCAAGTGTGCAGGCTGGTACCTTGAACTGATGAGAAACAATCCCCGCACATCCTAAGTTTCTCAGTTAATTGTACTGCCTTAAGAACCACAAGGCTATGCCTAACAAGCCTTTGTTTACCTGAAAAGCATTCTTAAGTGCCTTGAATTTTCTTCAGGAGGAAGTGCTCTACTGATGCAACATAGAGCCACTGAAAGTTTATAAGTCTTGCTTCTGAATGATCCATAGAGGTGAGGCTGCAGGTCATGGAGAACAATGAACAGAGGAGTTCCCAGCAGAGAGCAGCATTAGTTTCTAATCAAGATTGGACGGCTTTCCCATTCCATGTCCAGAAGGATTCCTAAATTGCTATGGATCAGTATAGTCCTGTGTGTTTCTCACTCTCCGTCTTTTCAAACTGGAATTTGAAATCATCATATGTTGGCTGCATGGCTGAGGAGTCGGTGATGGATAAAGATAACTTGCCTTTTTACTATATCTAATGCCAAACCACAAGAAGCAAAATATGACTAATCCCTACAAGACCTCAGAGTTTGAAATAGTTGCAAGAAATCAGTAGGGCCTTTTAAAATTTTTCTGTGCCAACTACTGTCTGTTGATACCTTGCAAGCTTCCATGACTTTCTCACCTGTCTCTACACTGAGGCAAAACACTTGGAAATTATACTTCTTAGCCTCCTTTGCCATTGAGATCTGTTTTAGATTCCACTAATAATAAGAGATGTTTTCAAAAAACTGGAGATATGTCGGAGAGAGAAGACAGGAGTTTCGAGCAGCTTTTGAGTTAGCATGCACAAATTACTGGTGTTGCAGGCAGCTGCAATCATGAAAGAGGCTCTTTGAAACTCAGAAACTTTTTGAATCTGCCAAAGTGAGCAGCAATTCTCCCTGACATTAGCTCTCTTTAGCTCTTTAAATTTTTTTAAAGCCTATAATTCCCCATATTAAATCCTTTTCTTTTATAAATCCAGTAGAGGTTTCAGTTTCCTGATCATCCCTGACTGATGCATCTCCCAGGTAAAGAGTGCCTATGATATGTGTACAAGAAGAGGGGAACAGACATTTTACATCAAGAAAGATGGAATGTGGAAGGCTCTGGTTAACTGCTCGTCAATCCATTCCTCTTTTGCTCTTAAGAGTTAATCTACATTCTCCGATCCTCTTTAAAAGTAATCCAGTCATGTGATTGTCTTTGGGCCAACATGCTACACTGACCAAATGTAAAAAGATCCCTTGAAAGACTACAAGATCCCATGGAATGGCAGAGCTGATGGGTGGAACAAGACTGAGTTCATGAGTCACTGATTGAAGGAGGGCCGCCCAACCAGGAAGTTCTGTTTTGAACTCTTCTTGAGTAAAAATAAACCGTTATTGTTTTATTCCAATTATTTCCTTGTTGTTACTACAAAATTTAGTTTACCATGATTAATATACATTAATGAAATAGTACAAATTTGGTGTCAGGATTGGAATAGAAAATATGATACATGGGAGAGTCCTGAGACACGAGGCGACCACACACCCTGAGGTGCCAGCATGACCAAGCAGGTAGGCCCTGCTGCTGATGCTGCTGGACCCCATCCCCAGCCCAGGTGAGTGAAAGCTGACCAGAGAGGTGCCCCCTGGAGAGGCCTGAGACCAACAGTGACCATGCTCCCTGAGGCACCAGCACTACTGAGCAGTTAGGCCCTGCCACTGGACCCCATCCCCAGCCCGGGGCGAGTGAGTGTGGACTAGAGAGGCACCCCCCAGAGAGGCCCAAGACCCATGGCAAAAATGCTCACTGAGGAGCCAGTGTCACAGAGCAGGCACAGAGGCAGCCATGCCAAATTGGCAGTCCTGGAAGGATACTAGCCAAACAATAGTGTCAAGCCAGTGGACCATGTAATCCCTTGCCACAATGACTAAACACCAAAGGAAAGATACCAGAAATGTGAAAAACCAAGAAAGTACACCACCAAAGGGTAATAACTCTCAAGCTCTAGATCCTATAGAACAAGAAGCCCTTGAAATGTCTGACAAGGAATTTCAAGTGATAATTCTAAGGAAAGTAAATGAGATACAAGAAAACTCAGCTAGCCAACACAATGAAATGAGGAAAAGTATACAGGACCTGAAAGAAGAAATGTACAAGGAAATCAAAGCCCTGAAAAAGAATGTAGAAGAGCTTGCCAAGCTGAAGAATTCATTCAATGAAATAAAAAACACAACAGAGAGTTTAACCAACAGGCTTGCAGAAGCAAAAGAGAGAACTTCTTACCTTGAAGATGGGCTGTTTGAAATAACAAAGGCAGGCAAAAAAAAGAAAAAAAAAAAAAGAAAAAAGAAAGAAAAAAGAAAAAAGAATTTAAAACATTGAAGAAAATCTAAGTGAGATATCGGACAACCTTAAGCGCTCAAATACCTGAGTCATGGGCATTCCAGAAAGGGAGGAAAAAGGAGATTACATTGAAAACATATTCAACAAAATAGTGGCAGAAAACTTCCCAGGTATAGGAAAAGACACACATCTTCAGATTCAGGAAGCTCAAAGATCTCCAAATGTATTCAATCCAAAAAGGTCTTCTCTAAAACGTGATATAGAGAAATTGGCAAAACTCAAAGACAAAGAAAGAATCTTAAAAGCTGCAAGAGAGAAGCATCAAGTCACCTATAAGGGAGCCCCAATCAGACTAACATCAGACTTTTCATCACAAACCCTGAAAGACAGAAAGGAATGGGATGATATATTCAAAATACTAGAAGACAGAGATTGCCAGCCAAGAATACTTTACCCCACAAGGCTATCCTTCCAAAATGAAAGGTAAACAGTATATTTCTCAGACAAATAAAAACTGGGAATTCACTACCACATGACCACCCTTGCAAGAAATCCTCAAGGGAGTACAGGGTTTGGTACCTAAAAAATAACTACCACTGCCATAAAAACTCAAGAAAAATCAAAACCCACTAGTAAAATAAAAATGCTAAAAATGAAGAAAAAAAATTTATCTACAACCAAAGAAACCAACAAATAGGGAAGACAAACAGTAAATCAGAAAGAAAGGAACAAAAGACACTTAAGACATCCAAACAAAAATCAATAAAATGCTAGGAGTAAATAACACTTTTCGATAACAACTCTTAATGTAAAAGGGTTAAATTCTCCAATCAAAAGACACAGATTGGCTGACTGGATTAAAAAGGTGGACCCAACTATATGCTGCCTTCAAGAGACTCACCTCACCCATAAAGACACATATAGATGAAGAGTGAAAGGATGTAAAAAGATATACCATGCAAATAGAAATGAAAAATGAGCCAGAGTAGCTATTCTTATATCTGATAAAATAGACTTTAAACTAAAAACCATAAAAAGAGATAAAGAGGGCCACTACATAATGATAAAAGTATTCATCCATCAAGAAGACATAACAATCATAAATATATACACACCCAATGTCAGAGCAGCCAGATTTATAAAGCAAATGCTATTAGGCCTCAAGAAGGAAATAGGCACTAATACTATAATAGCAGGAGACCTGAACACACCACTATCAATACTGGACTGTTCATCTAGGCAAAAGATCTAAAGTTCTAAACAACAAGATCTGAACAACACTCTAGACCAATTGGATCTGGCAGATTTCTACAGAATTTTCTATCCAACAGCCACAGAATGTTCATTCTTCTCATCAGCACATGGATCATTCTCCAGGATAGATTGCATATTAAGTCAGAAATCAAGTGTCAACAACAACAACAAAAAAAAAAAAAAAACAAAAACTGGAACTGTCCCATGTATTTTTTCAAAACATAATGGATTAAAATTAGAAATCAATAACAAGCAGAATTCTGGAAACTATACAAACACATAGAAATTAAACAGCATTCTATTAATGACATATGAGTCCAAGAAGAAATCAAACAGGAAATCAAAAAATTTATTGAAACTAATGAAAACAATGATACATCATACCCAGACCTGTTTGATACTGCAAAAGTAGTACTAAAGGGGAAATTTATCACATTAAATACTTACTTCAGAAGAATGAAAAGATGGCAAGTGTATAACCTAATACTTCACCTTAAAAACTAGAAAAACAAGAACAATCTAAACCCAAAGTTAGCAGACAGAAAGAAATCATTAAGATCAGAGCAGAACTTAATAAAATTGAAACCCACCAAAATGACACAAAAGATCAATGAATCAAAAAGTTGTTTTTTTTTTTTAAAAGAAAAATAAAATTGACAAATCACTAGCATGGCTAACTAAAAAAGAACAGAGAAGACCCAAATAAGAAAAATTAGAAATGAAAAAGGTGATATTATAACTGATACCTTAGAAATACAAGAAAACAGTGACTACTATAAACAACCATATGCCAACAAATTTGAAAATCTGGAGGAAATGGATAAATTTCTGAACACACACAAACTACCCAAACTGAGCCAAGATGATGTAGAAAATCTGAACAGACCAATAACAATAAAAGATTGAAGCTATTATCAGAAGGCTCCCAACAAATAAAAGCCCAGGATCAAATGGATTCACAGCAGAATTCTCCCAAACATCCAAAGAGGAATTGACACCAATTCTCTACAAACTATTCCAGAAGATTGAAACAGAGGCAATTCTCCCAAACTCATTGTATGAAGCAAGCATCACCCTGATACCAAAACCAGACAAAGATACAACAAAAAAAGAAAACTACAGGCCAATATCTTTGATGAATACACATGCAAAAATCCTCAATAAAATACTAGCTAACAGAAATCAGCAACACATATGCAAAATTGCATACCATGATCAAGTGGGATTCGTCCCAAGGATGCAATGTTGGTTCAACATATGCAAATCAACGAATGTGATACACCACATTACTAAAATCGAACATAAGTACCATACGACGATCTCTAATAATGCTGAAAAAGCATTTGATAAAATTCAACACTAATTCATGATAAAGACTCTCTACAAGTTAGGTATAGATAGAAAGTATCTCAACAAAATTGAAGCCATATATGATAAACCTACTGCCAATATCATCCTGAATGGAGAAAAGCTGAAATCTTTCCACTTAAGAACAGGAACTAGACAAGGACCACTCTCACCACTCTCACCACTCCAATTCAACATAGTGTTGGAAGTACTAGCCAGAGCAATTAGAGAAGAGAAGGAAATAAAGGGCATCCAGATTGGAAAAGATGAAGTTAAACTGTCCCTGTTTGTAGATGGCATGATAATATGTATTGAACAGCCTAAAGCCTCTACAAAAAAACTCTTGGAGTTGATAAATGATTTCAGCAAAGTAGCAGGATACAAAATCAACACATGAAAATCAGTGGCATTTCTATTCTCCAATAGTGTATATGCAGAAAGAGAAATTAAGAAAGGTAGCCTATTTACAATAGCCACCAAAAAAACCCCAAAATACTTAGGAATAGAATTAACCAAATATATGAAAAACCTCTATAATGAGAACTACAAACCACTGTTGAGAGAAATTAGAGAGGGCACAAGAAGATGGAAAAAAATCCCATGCTCTTGGATTGGAAGAAACAACATTGTGAAAATGTCTATACTACACAAAGTTCTATACAAATTCAATGAAATCCCCATCAAAATTCCAATGACATTTTTCTCAGAAATGGAAAAACCTATCCAGAAATTTCTATGGAATAACAAAAGACCACACATAGGCAAAGCAATTCTGAGCAAATAAAATAGAGCTGGAGGCATAACACTACCTGACTTTAAACTATACTCCAAAGCTATTATAACCAAAACAGCATGGTACTGGAATAAAAGCAGACACACTGATCAAGGGAATAGAATAGAGAATCCAGAAAGCAACCCACACATCTACAGCCATCTGACCTTTGACAAAGGCACCATGCATGTACACTGGGGAAGAGACTGCCTCTCCAGCAAATGGTGCTGAGATAACTGGATATCCATATGCAGGAGAATGAAACTAGACCCATACCTCTCACCATATACCAAAATCAAATCAAAATTGTTTAAAGAATTAAATATACACCCTGAATCATAATACTTCTTAAAGAAAACATAAGAGAAACACTACAGGAAGTGGAACTGGGCATAGACTGCATGAATATGACCCCAGAAGCATGGGCAACCAGAGGATAAATAAACATATGTGATTATTCAAACTAAAAAGCTTCTGCTCAGCAAAAGAAACAATTAATAGAGTTAAAAGACAACCAACAGAGTGGGAGAAAAAATTTGCAAAATATATATCAGACAAAAGATTAATATCCAGAATATACAAGGAACTGAAACTTTACAGCAAAAAAAAACAAATAAGACAATTTAAAAATGGGCAAAGGAGCTGAATAGGCATTTCTCAAAGAAAGATATATTAATGGCCAACAGACACATGAAAAAATGCTCAACATCACTCAGCATTCTGGAAATGCAAATCAAAACCACACTGAGATACCATCTCACCCCAGTTAGGATGGCTAATATCAAAAAGACTGTGAACGATAAATGCTGGCGAAGTTGCGGAGAAAAAGGAACTCTCATACATTGTTGGTGGGACTGCAAAATGGTGCAGCCTCTATGGAAAATGGTATGGAGACTCCTCAAACAGTTGCAGATAGATCTGCCATATGACCCAGCTATCCCACAGCTGGGAATATACCCAGAGAAATGGAAATCATCAAGTCGAAGGTATACCTGTTCCCCAATATTCATTGCAGCACTATTTACAATGGCTAAGAGTTGGAACCAGCCCAAATGTCCATCATCAGATGAGTGGATACAGAAAATGTGGTATATCTACACAATGGAATACTGCTCTGCTATAAAAAAGAATGAAATACTGCCATTTGCAACAACATGGATAGACCTATAGAAAATTACATTAAGTGAAATGATTCAGGCTCAGAAAGAGAAATATCACATGTTCTCACTTATTTGTGGGAGCTAAAAATAAACAAATAAATACACAAATAAACTGGGGGCAGGGAGGGAAGAAGACACAACAATTACAATTCCTTGAAGTTTATACAACAAGTGAACAGATTTGAGGTTGTTGGGAGGGAGAGTGGAGAGGGAGGGGGCAGGGAGGTTTCTGTAATGGGCCACAATAATCAACCACATTGTATATTGAGAAAATAACAAAGAAAAACAAATACAAATTAAAAATTAAATAAAATAAAATAAGATAAAATAAAATAAAATAGAAAAAATAAAAATGATGCATGATTGCTGTCATTACTGTGAACAGGATACCCATTTAATGTGTACACTCCAGTAGGAACATGTTCAATGGTTTGTTAACACAGTCTGGCCATAGAGGTGGAACTGGGGGAGGAGAAGTAGAGAAGTAGCAATGGCTTGAAGTCACTGGGTCCTTTCCTGGACCAGTCTAGACTAAAAAATGAATAAATTCTGAGACAGACGTTACTAAAAACATTAGATTCCTTTTTCTCAGACCATTTTACTTCTGCATTCTGAGAAAGACTGAGGTTCTTTTTTCTTAATTCTTGCTGTTCAGTCAAAATCAAGCTGCCTTTCCTGATTTAGCCAAAGCAAAGTTGTCATGGGACATGCAAGAAATGTGAACTCCAGTGGATCTGAGGATCTGTGTGTGAACACATCTTTATTAACTATCTGTTTTATTACCACCAGCAAATTCTTAATATTAAGGATTTCTAGCTTTAATTTTTTGCTATGTAAAATAAGGCTTGCTGTGTACACTTACAGCATTTTTCAAAGGTTTAAGTTAAAATGTATTAACGTGTATCTAAAATAATTGGATCACATTAGAAATTCAGGAGATGACAGTTTGTATTTTCTCATTATTGAGCTGCTTCCATTGTTTTTCTTTAAATATCCTACAGGTTAGCACTTAGTCATATACTGCCTTACATTATTAACTATCCTTTTACCATTGCCAGCATTATGTACTAGATATAGAATCTTAGATATGCCATTTTATAATAGGCCCTTTGCATATAAAATAGGAATAATAATTTCTACCTCGTAAAATTGTTATAAAAATGAAATCTAAACAGATAATAGAAAACTAACACACATATGTGTTCTTAATTTTATTATTAATTAAAGCTTTTGAGAGAATAGAGGGTATTTATTTATTTTTGTCATCATAAAATCCAGCACAATGTTGGACTACAGAGTAAAGAATTTAATAAATGATTGAATTGATATAAATTGACTGAGTCTGTACTAACCTGCTTTGCTAAGACTTTTGCTTATTTTTATATTCCATTGTTCCCATATTTTGACATTTATCTTACTTTAAGTATACTTTCCAAACTCTAAAGAGTTTAGTTAATTCCTAACCCAGCATTTTTCAAAATGTACTGTATACAGCGACAGTTCTACAATATGTTCTATGGGGGAAAAAAAAAGCAGTCTATGGTCAATTAAGTTTAGTGTGCACTAGATAGGACATTTTACTCCTGGAGATTGATGATGAACTTGAAGATATGAGGGACTCTGTGAACTGTAGCAATAAAAAATAATTTTCACCTTTTCTTGGCTCAGTGTTCCTCCAGTATTTCTGACTAAAATGTTCCCACCCTCACCAGCAGCCCTTCTTTCTCCACCTCAATCACGAAGCACTTTTTCAGAGCTAATATAATATTGAAATGCAACCCTAAACCTCTGGACTAAGCCTAGGAGAGTCTCCTATGAGAGGGGATACCTTTCCTTAGTAATGTAACAATTCTCTGAAAGACCTGTCATCTGCTTGTGCTCGCCTATGCTCACTAGGTGTGAGCACCTGTGTAGAATTTCCTGGCAGTAGAGAGTAGCTAACCTTACTGTTTGGGGCTTTTTCTTTTCATACCAAAGATAGTGTTAGGGCAAGATAACGGACTACCAAATGCCTCTGTGCTAACGTTAGCTAACAAACTTCAGCTGTAACTTCATATACTTACCCATCAGTGTTATTCCTCAGTATTTCATTTCTGTCTCAACATCTCTGCCCTTGTGCTTGGGATGGGCATCTCACTGGATACTTGTGCTGTGTTCCTGTCTGTGTCCTGCTGTAGAACTGTTCTGTTTGGTCTGCTGTAGAGCTGATCTCTATCTACCTACTTGGCTAACCTACCTTCCCTCAGTTCTTAGACTCAATCCTGGTTAGTAGTGGTTAGTAGTCTATGGTCAATTAAATTTACTGTTTACTAGTTTCCACCTATGCTTCCAATTCTTACCTTTATTTTAGTTTTTTGTTTTGTTTTGTTTTTTCATTTCTCTCATATAATTATGATACTCTGCTTTAGAGAAATTTACAGAAAAAGATATTTTACTTTTATGTTGTCAAATCTGTGAGTATTTTCCAATTCTAACTTTAGCCCAATTAGTAAAATGTCTTCTATTCCTTAATTCCAATATTATTATATTTTCTTTTGCAATTGCTTTTGATACATATATAGCCAAATATATACCCTAACCCCCCAAAATATAGGGGCAAGTCAAATGAAGATCTCATTTCATTTTGTTTGTTTGTTTTATTATTTAAACCTGCAGATAATTATACTTGTAATATCATCTTATAATTTTCTTGTCTGTTTTTTTCTGAATGGAAATGAACATCTATAGAATTAAGATTTTAATTTTTAGCAATAGACCTACCATATAATGGTTGAGAATAAAATAATGAAACAAATTAATTAAAAGGTATTTCTAATGTTAGAAAAGCTATTTTAGCTACTGTAGATCTCCAGCTAATGAAGCAAAACTTCACCCATAAGCATAAATTTATCTAATGTCTATCATCTATCCATCTGTCTATCATTTATCTATCTATCTATCTGTCTATCAACCATCTCCTGTAAATACCAATGATACTACAACTTAGAATGGTCTCCATTCAGCTTGAGATCAGTTTATTTTCAATTATTTTTTTTTGGGGGGTGGTCAGCTGGCCAGTACAAGGACCCGACCCTGGACCTTCGTGCTACCAGCTCCACACTCTAACCAAATGAGCTAATCAGCCAGCCCAGTTTATTTTAAATTTAACAACAACAAAAAAATAAATAGCTACTTTCTCTACTCCTTTAACTAAAAAATTCAGTGCAACTGCTATCTTATGCAGACTCTGAACTAATCTTAATTGGTCCATATAGAATCTGTTTTGGGACCTTCAGCCCCCAGCCTTTACTAATTCTGATCTGGTAGTCAGTAGTCCTGGCATACACCCTGCTATACACTTAGACTACCTAGTTGTGCTGCTTATGGTTCTAGATAATTATTAAGTCTGTAGCCCACTTTAATCATCAGTCCTGCTTCCCACCCACCTCACTGCTCTGAGGGGTTGGATTTTGCTGAATATCAAGCGTCATTGACCGAAAGTTGCTGTCGATACATTTTAGAATGACTCTTTTTCTCACTTAATGCTGACATGCCGTCTACCTATCAGTTACAGTGTACTGAGTCTAGACTCAGTATTTTTGGCTTACTGTTGTACCCAGTTCTGAGTTTTGTGCAAGCCATGTATTATGATCTGGACAGTAAACCACTTTTTAAGAAATAGATTCAGTGGGTAGCTTATTTTCTTCTACCTCCTTCCTCATCCGCAGGCATTTCTTTTCTTTTTTTTTTTTTTTTAATTGAAAAACAATTGATTAAACTTGTTCGTGGGGTACAGAACTGAATATCATTAACTATGTACAATGTGTGATGATCAAATCAGCATAATTAGCATGTTCATCATTACAAAATTTAATCATTCTTCGTGTCCATTAAACAATTTATCCCTAATCCCACTATGTCTTCCCTTTTCCCACCTCTAGTAACCACAGCTCTGTTCTCTCTTTCTGAAAGTTCAAAGCATTATTGTCATTGTTCGTTCTTTTCTTTTCTTTCTTTCTTTCACTCCCACTTTTGAGTGAAGACATGTGGTATTTCTTCTTCTGTGCCTGGCTTGTTTCACTTAACATAATTTTCTCCAAGTTCATTCATGCAGCTGCGAATGGAAGAATTTCATTTTTTTTTATGGCTGAGTAGTATTGCATTGTGTATATGTACCACATTTTCCTTATCCAGTCATCCATTGTTTCTGAATTATTCCCATTTTCTCTACCATATCACTGAAGTCTTAGCATACCCTCTGTGAACTAAAATCTAATTATTAAAAAGGCTTCTAATATAATATTACCTTAAATGAGACCCAGGTATATACTTTTTCATTGGTTTATAATAAGTAAATAAAATTATAAATTAAATATATGCCTACATTCATTTATTTATTTAACATAAAATTATTGATTACTGGTTATATGCTAGCACTAGTGATTCAGCAGTGAAAGAAGGCAAAAAAAAAATTCACTATTCTCATAGCCAACTGTGTGTTTTCTGCTGTAGTGAAAAAAAATAAATTATATATTATATTCTTTATTTTTTCAGGAATGCATATTTTTTATTCAAAATATTTTATCATTTCCTTGTACATATTTGTGGAGTACAGTACATTGTTTCAATACATGCATATACTATACAATGATCCACTTAGAGTAGATAGCGTAGTTTTTTACCTGTTGGTCCACCATTTTTCCTCCCCTCCCTATATTTTAATAGAAGACAGAAAATTCTTTCAAATTCTGGATAGAATATACAAGCCAAATACACAATGACAAAGATTGATTCTACTTTATTGAGGTAGGTCACTGGAAAACATTGGTTTATGCCCTGAAGCAACAGCTATCTATACTCCTGGGTATATGTGGAACAAAGCAAACTATGCAATTCCCAAATTCTGTCCATTTGCAATTTAACCAGTACTAAACCAAAAAGGGGTTGATGGAAGTGTTGTCAACCATCAGAGACTTGACAGCATAATTGTGACATATTTGTAGGGAACTCCATGTCCTTCTTATATTTACTTACTGAAACACTCCCCTACCACTTGGAATTGCACTAACTACCTCTACTATGTATCCCAAACTATACCTTATTCAGGCAACGATTTAAAGCTCACAACATGTTCAATCCTTCTTAAAGCTTTTATTCCTTAGCTAACGCTGAACTTTCCCCATTTAAATATTTTCTAGCCCACACTTCATATACTTCAGATACTTGCACTCTTATATTTACTTACTGAAACACTCCCCTACCACTTGGAATTGCACTAACTACCTCTACTATGTATCCCAAACTATACCTTATTCAGGCAATGATTTAAAGCTCACAACATGTTCAATCCTTCTTAAAGCTTTTATTCCTTAGCTAACTCTGAACTTTCCCCATTTAAATATTTTCTAGCCCACACTTCATATACTTCAGATACTTGCACTATGGTTATAACTCTTGTAACAACAACTAGATTGTAAGTTTTACAAAGATGAGAAATAAGCCTTACTACTTGATATACTTTAAGCAAAGATATCTTTATTTTATATAGTTGTTTGGTATTTGCAAAGTACTTTCTCATATATTTATAAAACAGCTACATATAAACTTTTTATCAATTATCACTTTTAGTTAGTATTATAAAACTTTGCCTAGAGGCTTTTTCTACTTTCCTATTTTTTTCTTTGAAAATTTAAAAATTAGCCCAACACACTGCATTAACATTTAAATAACAAAAGGCACCATGTAGTATGCATCAAATAGAAATGAAGGTAGTATGAGTACTCTAGAGGGGTGTCCCAAAAATCACTAAAAATGCTTAAGCACCCCAGTTTAAAAAAAAAACATTTTGCTTTACCCACATGCAAATATAAAGTTTATGCACTGTTTGCAATTCAAACTTATCTTTTCCTTTGTTCACTGACTAAGCAAATAGACAGAAGGATGACTGCAAGCCAGGAACCATGCCAAGAAATGGGAAAAGGATCACAAACGGGAGACCTTTCCTGGGATTAAGCTTATAGATCAAGCTTTATTAAGTCTTTATTAAGATTATCGAAAAGGGCAGTTTCATACAGACAAAGAAAAAGGAAAGGAATCTTTTTTTTAGAGGGGCAAGGAATAGTTCAGAGCCAAAATGAGGTCTACAATGAGATGGTTGGATGAGATCTAAAACTTACAGGAGCCAGGCTTGCCAGAAGGTGATGGTTCATTGAAGGTGTATTCAAAGTAGAAGGAATAATTATGATGGCCAGAAAACAAAATACTCTAGAATGGCATACTCTTGTAATAGAAATGTTTAGATTAAAATTTTGAATTATGGATTGGGAAAGAGCAAATAATGAGACAGGCAAACAGAACACAAAATGCAAACTTTCAAATTCAGTCTTTATAACAAACACAATGGGGAGCAACTTATGAGGAAATTTAGGAGGCTATTTTTTCCCCACTAATTCATGCAAAAGATTATGGAGGGATGAATTAAGTAATGCCATTGAAAGTAAAGAACAGTGGGAAAAAAGCATGAGTTATGAATAGATCTTGATTATTTATTGACCACATGAAGTCATAAATAGCAAAGGAGTGAGAATAACAATTAGATTCATGGCCTGAGCATGTTGGTCAATCTGATTCATGATACGGTTCACTTAGAGCTTTGTGTCATATTTTTGTGTTTGTGAATGTATCACTGTTTATTCATACTTTCTTACATTGATGGACAATTGGATGTTTAGCCAAGAACATTCTTATGTGTCTTCTGTGTTATGTGTGTAAATTAGAATATAATTGCTGCATCCTATTGTATGTGACACTTAATTTAGGGGGATAATGTTGGTTCATTTTT
Source organism: Galeopterus variegatus (assembly GCF_000696425.1). Taxonomy (NCBI): domain Eukaryota; kingdom Metazoa; phylum Chordata; class Mammalia; order Dermoptera; family Cynocephalidae; genus Galeopterus; species Galeopterus variegatus. The sequence continues at coordinate 171,304 of NW_007729079.1, read as the reverse complement.
CAAAACGTTTTAAAACTCTCACTCCAATCATCAATATGTAAGAGAGCCTGTGGCCTGCATCACCTTAAGTACTTGGTATTATAATCATTTTTACTTTCTCCCAATTAAGCATAAATAGTTCTGTATTATTATTTTGATTTTGATTTCCTAGATTATATGTTTATTGACCATGAATGTTAATCAGCAAATACATCCAGAGATATAGAACAGAACAAGATAGACTAACTCTTTGAGTTTATGGAATTTCTTTTCTCATAGGGTGTTTTGCTCTAAATGTTTGAGGTCCCCAAAATTCAAACGTTAAAACCCAGTCATCAAAAGGAAGATATTAGGAGATGGGGCTGTGGTGAGGTGATTAGGGCCCCTATGGACCAGCAAGTGGGGTGTCACCAGACACAGAATCTTCTGGCACATTGACCTTTGACTTCCCAGCTCCCAGAACTGTGAGAAACAAATTTATATTTTTTTATAAATTACCAAACCTATGGTATTTTCTTACACCGGCATGAACAGACTAAGACATGTGGGATACAGAAAAAAGAAAATTATTACAACATCGGGTGGCCAGAAGTACTCTGTAGAGGTTGAAGAGTATTAGTGTGGTACATTATTTGAGATACTGGGGCTTGGGCTAGGTCTTCTGAAGAACATGGTATCTGAGCAGAAAATCGAATGATAAGAGGGACAATCCATTTGGATATATGGGAAAAGAATGATTCGGAGAAAAAAATGCAAAGCCCTTGAGATGGGGATGAGTTTGGAGTGTTTTATGAGCAGCAGAAAACTAATGTAGCTTGACTGCAATGAGAAAGGAAGAAATTTAAATAGAAGATAATTTCAAAGAAAAAGACACTAGCCCTCGTTCAATGAAAGTTTATTGAATGCTCATCATATACTCCTACTCCCACTCATTTTTGGTTGAAACTTTTTTAAAAAATAAATTTCAACTAGGAGTTGTGACTTGTACAGCTATAAATTACCAAGTCCAATATGTGCAGAAACAGTGACACTTTGACTCAAACACAACTCAGGTTTTTGTGTGTTTTTGGTTATTGTGTTTTGTCGGGAGAAATGAAATAGGGAAGATGTATAAAAAGCCATTGTTCATAGTTTAGGGAATTACTAAATCCCATAGGTACACTTACTCCAAATGTGTATGTTTAAACATAGACACACATACTTAAATCTATATATTTTTAAAATACATGTTGACATGCCTGTAATAGTCTAATTTAATTTTTTAGTAATCTGAAATGTGTGTGTGTGTATGTATATATAAAATATTCACACAAACATATATGCTAATCATTTTTAAACCAGCTACATATGTAAGTCTAAATAACTCTCATAACTTTGAACATTAATCTATTCTTAGCAGTGTTTTAGAGCCACAGTGTGTGGACTACGGGCAGATGGGAAGCAAAAGGTTATAGACCAGAGAAGTCTGTTTATAAAGCACAAAATGAGAGGGAAGGGATGATATATCACAAAATTGGTTCCACTAAATTGGCTAGATTTTCTCATCTAATTCCATATGAACTACAAAAAGAAAACGTTCCTTAAAGAAAAGTCTTGAGCAGAAAGTACATACAAAACGTTTCTTGAATGATTAAATGGAGGGTTGTATGGAAGAAAGAAATGAACAACCTAAATTCTGCAATTAAGCAAATACTTTTACTAAAACATGAGGTCACTAGAATTTTATTAGTTTTTATATATTTTTAAATAAACCTATGAGAGATAGTTCAAACTAAAGCAAAACCAAATCTAGACCTATTATAAAGCCATTGAAAAAGAATAAACCCGAAACTAAAATCGTATCTGAAATACATTGTTATCCAGCTTTCAACACTTAAAATTATCCTCATTCTAGTTTTAAATCTAGTCCTGTAAACAACATGATGATGCCACATCTTTGACCTAAGCCCAGGAAAAAGGGTTTGGAATGCTATGAAATAATTCCACTTTCTTAGAAGAATACAGTGAAAGAAGTTCCAACTAAGGGCTCCTTGTTTCTCCTTAATTCTATAAGATGTTTCTAAAATGTATAACGAATATTTATTATAGGCAAAATAACTCAATATGTGAGTAGAAATATTTTTTTAAAAAGGGCTGAAAAAGAGCTGAGAATACCTCAATATTTTTATGTTGGACCATCTTAATTTTTTTTTTTTTTTTTTTTTTTTTTTTTTTTTTTTTCAAACTTATCTATTTAGTCCCCTGAGGATTCAATCCTGTAGAGATTATCTGTGGCCTTCTGTTCATTTCAGGGCCCACAAGGTGACAGATCTTGTCTCTGCTGCAGAGTAAGCTATTCAGCTGCAAATTTGGGTGGCCTGCAGAATACATTTTGCCTCATTAAATATGTTTGGATCTGCTTGTTTCACTGAATAGGACAGAAAAAAGAAAAAAGTAGCTTTGCCATGTGAAAAAAAATAGTGAAGATGGATCAACCGATAACTCAAAGCAGATTTTCTTCATTCTTTCTTGTTTAAAATCAGTTTGAAAAATTATTCTACTTTTGCCAAACCAAATAATCTCTCTACTTTCTTTTTTCTTTTCTTTCTTTCTTTTTTTTTTTTTTTGAAGGGAATGGACAAGGCGATGAAGCCGAAGGATAATAACTTCCTCAAAAAGGCACTTATTAAATGTTTTGAGGCTAATGATGCCTCTCTTTCTCTTCATAACAATGGAAATTTCATGCAGCTTCTATTACCTGGAATCATCAAGCCACAGGGCAAAGCAGAGTGCTGGTACATTGCACTTTTGTGATAAATGTGGAAAAACAACATTTATTTTGTATATCAAACCTCGTAGTTAAAAACAAAGTACAATTCTGGATTTCTGCCTAAGGAAGATTCTACTTAGAATGACTAAATTTTTTTCTTAATGATTCAGCTTCTCAGCTATGCATCATAATCTATTTTTTTTTTTTTTGGAATATCAATTATCACTTAGAATAGTGCAATGTTGGAAATAATATAAAATTGGGATGTATGCATTTTGAATGTAGGATGTAACTTACATATTCAAAAAAAATTTTTTTTGGTTCCTTAAATTTTGCTAATACTACCAAAAGAAGTGGCTGTGAAACTATTGTGATTAGTGAATCATGGAATTGTGATCTATAATGATCTCTAAGTTGAATTCCATACTCTCAATACATCTAAAAAGTGTCTGCACTAAACTAAGAAGAAATGTTTTACCCTCACATATTCTCCTTAGTTTAACGATAGTGTTTGTTAGTCTAGTATACTTACAAGACATGGACAGGCTTACTGATTATTGTGCTCAAATGTATTATCTATTATATGCTAGTCATAATATTTTATTTAATGCTCAAAGCCCTGCAATGTTAGTATTATGATAATTTGATTGTCATTCATAGTTAGTTAGTGAAGGCATTTCACCCATGTACAGAAAAAAATGTATTTAAAGTTAATAGTCGGCAGGCTGCAGCTGTCATGGGGCCTGCCCAGAGTCCTGGGATATGGATCCGGGGACTGACCCCACCTCCTGCAACAAGGCCCTTTACTCTTTTAGAAAGAGAGAAGAAATCTAGGGTTGTCAGAGGTTGGAGGGGGGAAGAAGAGGTGAATGGAGAGAGATTGGATAAGGAGCATAAAGAATAAGTATGATTTGTAATAACATATATGCTAATAATATTAATTTGATCAACATGTTAACATAGAACCCACCAAATATGTATAATCAATTATGATTCAATTAAAAAAAGAAATTAAACAAATAAAAATAAATAAATAAAGTTAATGGTCAGAATTTTAACCCTATTATATCAATGCTTATTTGAGAAAAGTGCATTTGATTTTTATTTCTTTGCATTTTAGTACTAGAGCAGGTAATATAGATTGCTGTGACAGAGTTAGCTAAAAGATGATTTCCCCTTCCATGGTGTGAAATTGTTGCCAGGAAAGAACTGACCAGCAAGAAACTGAATATTCCTAGGCCTCTTTCATCTAGGTGGGACTGTATGTTAGTTCCTGTCAAAGTTGACACACAGTGCTACCCTTGAA
>NW_007729079.1:143664-166526 GCF_000696425.1 Galeopterus variegatus | reverse complement strand
TCATCTAGGTGGGACTGTATGTTAGTTCCTGTCAAAGTTGACACACAGTGCTACCCTTGAAACCACTTGCTAAACATGGCAGAGCTTCTGTCAGCCTGTGTGAACCAAGGGCATTAAGAAAATAATTCTTAACTTAACCGTATTCCTAAAATGCATTATTCTACAATCAAGGAAAGAGCCTTAACATGCCAGTACACTCGGGAGAAGTGAGAATTTGTCCTAAAACAATATTGAAGTATTATTCAGTGTTATTCAAAGTGTGCTCAAAAAACCATGTAAGAACTGTTTGTTGCTGGCCAATGAGGCATTAAGAATCTTGTCCTGAAATGTAAACCAACTGTATCAGTAAGCACACTGTTCAGCTCACATTTTTTTTCCCAATAGAAAGACCGTTTGCTGAAGAAAGCAATGTGTCGATTTACATTCTGATATATGCACCTGAGTTTGTCATGGACCAGTACTTTTAGTAACCCTGATATAAATGACCCCTATTATAACTGTTCCTGAGAACAGGCTCATTTTATTCTTCAAAACAAAGTGACCTACAAACATACTAAAAAAATATATTAACAGTACAGAAAGGAGGCATAGAATGAAAAGAAAAAAAAATTATTTCCTTCATCCCCAGTCCACTCCAGTTTTTCTACTCAAATCAATCACTATAAGCAAAATGTTGCATAACCAGTCAGAAAATATATTGAGTACATCCACATATAACAGTATACATTTATAAAATGTACACAAATGAAATTATAGTATGCATACTCTTTGGTACCTTGCTTTTTCATTTAATAACATTTCTTAGAAATACTCATAATATTAGCAAATATAGATCAAACTCATTCCATTCAGGATTGTGTAGGAAAAGTATTACATTGTGTATATGTAACATTATGTAACTAACTAGTCAGTCATTACTTTGTGGATATGTACCACGTTTCCAAATTATTTTTTATTTTTGCTACTACAAATAATATTGAAATGGATAGATGGAGTTCTAGTCAGCCCTCTGTATACAAAGGTTTTATATTCATATATTCAACCAAATTCAGGTCAAAATTACTAAAATATATATAAAAAACAGTACAACAATAAAAATACAAATTTTAAAAATACAGTATAACCACTATTTACATAGCATTTACGTTTTAATCTAAAAATGATTTAAAGTATACAGGTGGATGTGCATATGTTGTATGCAAATATGCCACAATTTTATAAAAGGGGCTTAAACATCTGGGGATTTTGGTATTTTCAGAGTTCCTGAGACAAAGCTCCTGTGAATATTAGGAATTACTGTATTTGTAATATTCATTTGGTAGCAATAATGATAAGAAACCAGGTACTTCTGACTCCTAAAATGCTTTTTATCACATCATATTGATACATAATTAATATGATGAAAGAAGAAGGAAGAGAAGAAAGAAAAAGGAAATAAAAGAGAAAGAGTAGATAAAAAGAAAAAAAAAGATAAGTGAATAACATTCGTGGGTGCTTAACATGTGGTAACTATTGTTTCCATTTGGAAATTATTCATGGAAATTTGGGGGATATTTATGATTTTTTAATCCTGAATGCTAAGAAAAATAAGATGAGGAATTGGGGGAAATATTATAATATGCAATAACTTAATAACAGATGTTATAATTATTTAATATACAATATATAAATTATAATTATTTCACAAAAATTAACCTACACAATCAACTTATAGATGTTATAGGTTCAAAAAGTATGCTGATTTCATGTCTTAAGCAAGAGCAGAAGGTGTGAATTACCTTATACAATGGTTCCTCCATCAACCCTGACATCTGCACCAGATACCTTGGAGAGATTTTAGATTTTTCTCTCTCCCTCACTTCTCTTACCCCTTAATGATTCAGTCATTCATTAAGTTTTATATATTTGCTACCTCCAGCAAGACATTTTCTCTTTCTCTTTCTCACTTCAGTGACAGCGTCCGGTTCTCTCACCACGAACCTAGCAATAAACTCAATCTACAATCCCTGCTTTCTAAACTCCCAAATGATTTTCAGATATTACAGATACAGTTTATTACATCAACCTTTCTCCTTAAAATGTATACAAATCTTGTGTCTCTTTGGTAGATTGTACTACTATTCACCAAATATTTCCATTTCTCTGGCCATACTGCTCTTTCCTTCAAGAAATTCGTAATGACCATATGACATGTTTTGACCAATTAAATGTAAACAGAAAGGTCACGTCTCATTTATGGCTAAGAATGTTAAAAAATGGTGCCACCATAGTGACTGGCACTAAGCCAGATAGATGTTTCATATGCCTGAGTCCTGCAGTGAAGATAACTGTGCACCAGAGTGGTGAACGGCCTGAACTGGACGTGCTTTGTGAGCGGGGGATACACATTTGTGATCATAAGCTCTGAGTATACGATGCATTTTGTGGGCAGCATATTCTAACCTACGCTGTCTGCTAGTCTGCTACAGTACTCATCACTTACAAGATCATTCAAACTCCTATAGTTTGACGGATGGACACTCAGTCATATGATTCCTACCAATATTTCCAGTTTCATGTCTAGCATTCTTTCCCCAGGTCCTCCCACTCTCAATAGCATTTTAGATCTATAATACTTTCCTACACTTACATGCCTTTATACATGTTTTAGCACCTCTCTGTAATGTTCTTACACATCACACAATATCATCTCCTGTGTGAAGTCTTCCCTGAAGCACCTGATTCAGACCATCATAAATCCCATGGTCTCGAAATAGCTGCCATATGTCCCAAACACTTTATAAAAAGAATAGCACTGTAATAATATGTTTGGCATAAATATATTTTTGATTAGACAGAGTGTAACTGGTTGAGGACAGAGAATTTATTTAGTTCACCTTTTCATAGCCAGTGCTTAGCATGGTGTAGTAAGTTGTGTAGCTAATCAATAAAACCTTTACTGAACATGTTAATGATAAAGGTGGAATTTTAGGTTAAAAACTGATTCTTATTAATAAGAAACATTCAAATATATAACAATGCTTTCATAGTTATGAATATTGACTACAAAAAACATTGTAAGATTTTACATCACCTATTACACTTTTTTTTTTTTCCTTTTTGTCTTTTTTACTGACCAGTAACGGGATCGCAACCCTTGGTGTCGCACCCGTACCGGGGACCGGCAACGGGATCGCAACCCTCGGTGTTGCGCTCGAACCGCGCTCAGCCAGTGAGCGGGAACCGGTCTCCACATGGGATCCGAACCCTTGGCGGGAGGGCCGCCGCGCTCCCAAGCAGCGCACTCTTCAGTGCGCCACCGGGCCGGCCCCCTATTGCACTTTTTAAAAAACAATATAGGAAAGTCCACCACCTTCCTTTAAAAATATGCATAGCAGATGAAGTGAACTGACATGCCATTATTTAAGCTTTATTCAGCAAGGGCCATTCATCCACAAAACCAAAAATCTTTTCAATAGTTATGAATTTTATTATTGAACAGAAGGAGTCTTTATAACTATTTATCTTTACTATACTGTCATAAAATCTGTGAGCTCCATGACAGCCCTATAGTTAATGACCTGGAATCCCCTTTTCAGAGTTCTAGAATTCTTTCTTGCCCATCCTCCCTTCCTGCATGATTTTCTTCCTAGTGTTACAGTACAATTCTGTACAGTAGTCTGCACTTAATCTCCATATCTCATCTTTCCAATTCATCTTCTTGGAAAAAATTCAACATCCTATAATTTTACTCTCCAATGAACTAGAATAATTTCTCTATGTAGATTATTCACAGCCATTAACAGAACTTTGTTTTCCGCTATCATATAATTCTACTACAATCCACTCTCGAATGCATTAAATAACAGCATCACAGACTGTTGAACTAGAATAATTTCTCTATGTAGATTATTCACAGCCATTAACAGAACTTTGTTTTCTGCTATCATATAATTCTACTACAATCCACTCTCGAATGCATTAAATAACAGCATCACAGACTGCTCAATGGCAAAGACAAACTGGCAAGGCATTGCAAGTGTTTAGAAATACCTTTGTGAACCACTATAATAATCACATCATTATTATTGGGCCATCATATGTACATACCATTTTATGTGAAATCAAAATCAGTTGCTCAGTTTGCAGCCTTTTCTATACTACACAATGCTAGTTGCAGCCCCTCATTAAAGAAAGGCTAGACAGGGATGCCAAAGCTTCACAATAGAGATTTCCTCCTCAATATATGATCATCAGGATGATGATTCAGAGCCCAAAGAATAGCTGTATTCTTCTTATGATTTATTGGGTGTATGAAATAGATAAGTTCCGAAGAAGGCCACTATTAATGTTTTTCCACACCCTGTAGGTACATGTTATGTTCCTATAGAAAGATGTAGTTTATTTCTCCTCTCTTTGAGTCTGCACCAGCCTTTTGACTGCTCTGACCAATAGAAGGAGGCAGAGGTATTTCTTCTAGGACTTCTGATTCCTTCTTTTTCCATAGAGTACTCGTTGGTATTCAGATGCCATTCCATGACGCCCAAACAGCCACATGGACAGGCCCACAAGACCCCACACAAATAGCCCCAGCAAAGCTTCCAACCAGCAGCCAGCTCCGACTGTGAGTGAGGCCATTATAGACCTTCTATTAGCTCCAGTGCCACAGACAATATCACCTGAAATAGAACTGATTAGTCAACCACTCCGTTACAAAAAATAGGAAAGACGTGTTTTGTTTTAAGCTACGAGGCTTTGGGGTAGTCTATTCTGTAGTAAAAGGTAATTGAAACAAGACTCTCTGATTGACTATACTTAAATAGCTACCTGTTCCACAGAACAAAGAATATATTTGTAAGGAAGGTGGATCTGGGGCCAGATTTCCTGGTTTGAATACCAGTTACCCCACTCACTAGCTTTATTACCTTGGCCAAGCAACTTAGGTTCCAGGAGCCTCACTTTTCTTTATTTAAAACATGGGAACCACAATTATATTTTAGAGTGGATGCCAGGGATAAATGAGATTAATACAGATGTAATGCTTAGAATAGTGCTTTGCCATAGTGAACGTTTATGTTAACTACTATCAGTTCTGGATTTAAGATTCTAATAATTAAGCTGCCATTTAAGGCCCTTTGTAATCGGTCCTTTCTCGTCTTTTTTAGTTTATGTTCCACTATTTTTGCCTTATGGTAACCTTATATTCTAACCAATCAGAAAAAAAAGTGTTTTTCCTTCTGTGACATTATAACTTACCTTCCCTTCTCTTTTCCAGATTCTACTCATCCTTGAAACACTAGACTTCTTCCTCTTCATTAACAGTTTACAAATAATTCAACAGACCATAGCTATCATTTACCAAGTATTTAATGAGTAGCTCCTGTATGTCTGGCTTTACAGATAAAGCAGTGAAGAAGATGGGCAGATTCACTGTCCTACTGTGACATATGGTCTAGTGGCAGTAGTTAATCTTTAAGCAACTTGGTCTATCCTTGACCCACTGTCAGAAATTTTGCTCTTATTCTTTTTTCCACTTGATAAAGTAATTCATTCTATTTTGAAGGTATTTAGCAATCATTTGTTCATAACTAATTACAGCATATTTATAAAACTAAGTTACTTGCAGTGCACTTGTACATACTTTATCTCAGGCTATGCTAAAATTTTCATTAACTTCAATACTATGTGCTCCACTTTGTGGATGTGGAAACTGAGGCAAAGAGACCCAGATATGTTAAGCTGTATGTTACCAAGCTGGTGTCTGGCTAAGTAGGAATTCAAATCCAGGTTTCCTGCATCTGAAGCCCATGATCCCTCTAACTTAGTTACTTACATCTGTGAGCGCCTGTGTTAGAGGTCTCAAGGGAGAATTACAAATAGTTATAACACAAATCTCTGATCTTTAAAGAGAGCTCTATTATGATCAAGGATAGAGAATGTGGAAAGAATAAGGATGAGGGAATGAGCTAGGTTCATAGAATATGGGCTGTGCAATGTACTTACCCCATTTTTAAAAGAAGCATGAATCCATTATATTTATATCTGTGAGAAACAAAATATTTGGTGAAAAGGAGAACCCTGCTCATTCTCTTGTCTTTGATGCATATCTATTATAAACAGAATAGTTGTCTGTGGATATTCAAGAACAGTCAGAGCAACCTTCACATTTGTTATTAAAAGTAGCTTCTCTAGCATATTAGAATGAATCCTTTCCTCTTTGACAGTGCATCCTGAAATTTTTCTCAATATTAACGAATGACTGATGTTACAAAATCTTATTACATTGTGGTCTTGAAGAGTTCAGGCTATAAAGTCACAATGCTGGACAAGATTATTGGCAAATGTCTGTTTCATCTGTCTAAAATCTATTTATCTTTGGACAAATTATTCACCTCTTTGGTCCTTACATTACTTCTATATTATGGGAATTAATGATAATCCCTGCCGTAAAGGGTTATTGTGATGATTAAGTGTGATAATCCACCTAAAGTGTTCAGCAGAATGCCTACAATAACAGGTGTTCGATAAATATTTTGTATTAATAGTGGTTACAGTAATATGGAATCAGAATGTACCTTAGCAATGAGGTCATCCAATTAATGACTACTAAAAGTAAATAAAACCTTAACTTCACATGATATTCTTGACACAACAATGACTCCATCTACCAAGCCAGTATCACCAAGTATTTACAATTGCTTCTATACATAAGACGCAGAGTTTCATATTTAATGTCTGTGTTCAAGCTCAGATCAATCAAAAGAAAGTCCTCAAAATAATCTCAGGACTCTCATATGTCAGTGGATACTGTGACAGTCATTTTTCTTAAGACAGCTCTATGTCAGTCACATAACCATCTACACGTTGTCTAGGTCCCTGTAAACCTTACCCCATTACAGACCTCAGAAACATTTTCTTACACCATTAATTACATGACTAATTACAAATAAAATAATAGTTTAGTGAATACTTCTTAAATGACAGAATTTCTGCAAAGTTCATTTCATTTGATCTATATAACCACTGTATGAAGTAGGTACTATTAAAATCATTTTACAAAATGGAAACTGAAGCTTAGAAAGTTAAGGAACTTACCTCAGTACGTGGTATAATGAAGATTTGAGTGCAGCCAGCCTGCAGCCTCTTGGATTCTGGACACTCTGTTCTGTCAGTTTCTGGTTAGAATATCCTGTTGCATCCTTTCTTTAGTTCAAAGCCACACAGCCTTCAAAGACGTGCTAAAGTTTCATCTCTTTCAAAAATTCCTCCTTAACTACCCTGGACAAAAGTGATCAATCATATTTCCAGATCCCCAAAGTATTTATAATATCTAATATGCAATGTATCTTTTTTTGCCAATTAGATTATTATTTGCTCTTCATTGAAATTCAACTTATTTCTGTTTTCCAACAGTCCCTTGCCAGATATTTCTCCTTTTAGAAATTACCTTCAAAATTTGTTTATACAATTATTTACACCATTGACTCATTGGAGACAGAAAGTACAATATTTTGCCAGGGAAATGAGAGGAGAATTGGGACTCTGTTCATAGGTATAGGGTCTCTCTTGGGAGTGATGGAAATAATCTGGAATTATTATGGTTGGTTGCACAACAAAGTGAACATACTAAAAAACACTGAATTATACACTTCAAAATGGTAAATTTTATGTTATATGGATTATATCTCAATAATTTTTTAATTATTTAAGCAATGGAAAGTGTAATGTGATATCACTAAAAAGTACTTCAATATATTCTCAAATTTAAAAAAAAATAGAAATTAATCTATATAGTATGATTCTATGTTCATTTATAGTAAAATTTAAAAAATTATTTAAGCAATGGAAAGTGTAATGTGATATCACTAAAAAGTACTTCAATATATTCTCAAATTTAAAAAAAATAGAAATTAATCTATATAGTATGATTCTATGTTCATTTATAGTAAAATTTAAAAAGTGAATTCACAACTTGAAAGAGGGAGAGAGAGAGAAACAGACAAAATCTAGTAGTACATATACACGTTAGACACATGGAAAAGATTGCCTGAGCAGATAAGGTTACATATTGTAAATGGTGACTTTTTCAGCTGAAATTTATTCTGTGTTTATTTTTTTTAATTGTTTTTTCTTTCAGTAAATTTCCATAACTAATCTCTCACTCAGTTTGTTCTTACCTGCCTTTTAAGATAGTGTCTCTGGTGCAGAAGTCACAAATTGTGCATCTACAGTGTTTTTGTAGGACAGTTGGAGTTAGCTTGGCCCAACACAAACCGAGCAAGGTTGATTGAGCCCACAGATCTCTCTCCTGAGACTGTGTAAATGTCTGATGGATGACCTTTTAAAATCAGATGGATGAATATTCCACCTCCAGATCCTGCTAATACTGCCATTTTTCTGAACATGCAGAGGTATGGAGTTGGCTTGTGTTTGTACAGATCACTGCGGAACTCCCTCGAACTTTTTAACCAATCACGATCCCCATACCTTGAACTGTCCCTAACCACTTCACCATAAATATACTCTCTTTCCCACTGTGGATATCTCACATCTTCTTACTTGTGTGCATTGTAAAGAAACCTTTTTCTCTGCTGCAAAGACCGGTGCTTTGGTATTTGGCTTTCCATTGCACGCAGACAAATGAACTCCATTCATTCAGTTCAGTAACAAAATGATTTTCAGTGACTTTCAGGCTTACTTGTATTTCTTAAATGTCCCTAAAATGACCATGAATTCATCTGTAAAAATAAGAGAATTACAAGTATTTATGATAACTTCACAAGGAGAAAGTGCAAGCAAATACCATCGATGCATACTTCAAGAGAAAAAGTACATAAAGAAGGTCCCAATAGTGTGTGTGTGTGTGTGTGTGTGTGTGTGTGTGTGTGTGTGTGTGTGTGTGTGTGAAAGAGAGAGAAAAAGGAGAAGGAGAAGGAAAATAAGGTATCTACTTGTAGTGGATTGAAATATGTTCCCCCCAAACTCACTGAAGCTTGAATTGTGTCCCCCAAGTTTTATGTATTAAAAACTTGGCCTCCACTGTGACTGTTAAGAGGGTGGGCAATCCTATTATGGTGATTGTATGGTGGAGCCTTGAAGAGGTGATTGGATTGTAGGAACTTGCAGTAGTGAATGGATTAAAAATGGTGGTCATGGGCATGGTTCTGTGGGCTTTAAAAGGAGAGTCGGTCTCTCTCTCTGCTCTCTGCTTCCACTATCCTGCAATGTGAGACCCTTGGGTCACTGTCACAACCACCAGATGGACTTTGGACTCCGCAGCCTCAGAAACTGTAAGCAATACATTTCGTTTTTCTTTATAAACCACCCAGTTTCAAATGTTGTTGTAAGCAACAGAAACGGACTAATACACTACTAAAGTAGACCTAAGCCAAAATAGTCTAACTGCATCCTTACTAGTCTTCAAATTTTCAAAATCGTTCCAATATTACAAAAAAATCAAGAGGGGGCTACTTTATCTTTTCAGGGCACCCTCCACTTCTGTCCTGCAGCCTTTTTCTTACCTCCCATCTCTTTCTCTTGATTATTTCCAGGACAACTATTACCATGAAGTAATACAGGAGGATGCCATGAAGGGCATGCCAGACAGACACCAAGGCTTGCAAACCTTTGTACAGTCAAAGAAAATTGTTAAAATTGAAGAAAAAAAGTTTTAAGTTAGAGTGTTCTATTCAACCTGTGAGACTTGGGGAATTCTTGGCACAGGGAAATTTTATTCTGCTAATGAGGCAGGGATTTTCAAGAAAATTGTTAAAATTGAAGAAAAAAAGTTTTAAGTTAGAGTGTTCTATTCAACCAGTGAGACTTGGGGAATTCTTGGCACAGGGAAATTTTATTCTGCTAATGAGGCAGGGATTTTCTGACAACCAAAGCATTTTATTAAGCCAAGAAGGTTAGAGTTCTCCTCATACCGAGATCAGCACATTTATCTTTAAAAAAGAATAAGAACTAGTCAGTAATGGCAAATAGACTGCTTATAAATTTCCCATTTTGGAAGCTTCATTTACAAATTGATTACCTAAGGATTATTTTTGTGGCTCAAAGACAGAGTTTTCCTATGAGCCTTTGAAAATTTTAAGACTCTTATCTAAAGACTGATGTGATGCAGTTTATTTTTATGAGATTCAATGCTTGTTTTTTTTCTTTGTTTTTGAAATTTGCTAAGTTTATATCTCCTCAACTTTCAAATAAAGATATATTTGAATATCATATATAAAGGAAGCATTGTAAATATCTAGGGAATACAGAGATGGGTAAAAAGTGAAGAATGTTTTCAGGTGAAAAAAAATCTAATGATTACAATTAAGTTACATGACATTAGAAAATTTTGTAATGGGGGCAGGGATGGTGTGGGGGGTGAGAAGATAATGCCTTCTCAATGCCAGCTAAGCTTTACATTCAGAATCCATAGAGAATTTAGAGGTATCAATAAGCAAACTTAAGTATAGAGCCAGTCCTCATATATAGAATGTGTAAACCAAATCACCTCCTTACTCTCCACAGCAAACAGAGAAAGTACCTGCAGGTCAGGAAATGAAAAAAAGGGGCTCATTCCATGCTCCCCTCCCCATTCCAGGTTCATCAACAGCAGTTTTATACTTACTACAAGGGCAGTCAAGGTGCCTGAACCTCTTTCCTCTGTCTATCTTCATCTTCCACCTCCTCTTCCTCCTTTGAGTTCTCAGGATCCCCAAGACTGGAAAGTGTACCTATGAAAAAACTACAAGCACACATATATATGTATGTGTATTAGTCGTTGTGACAAAGAATGCCCATGGCCCTTTCATTATTTTTTTCTTTCTCTTTCAATAAATTAAATTCCACTGTGATGGTTAATTTTAGGTGTCAACTTAATTAGCCATGGAGTGCTCAGATAAAACATTATTTCTGTAAAGTGTGTCTGTAAGGATGTTTCTAGATGAGATTAGCATTTGAATCTGTGTATTAGGTAGTTAGACATGAGCAGCTAAGAGAAATGGGAGAGAGGAAAACAGAAGTAACAGGTTTGGTAGCCCACAAACACCTGTCCCAGGCCCGCCTGGATCTGCCCTATCCCTCCCATGGAACGCCCATTTGGAGGTCAGAACAGGATAAACTTCCACCACATTTTGACCACAGCTTGTGGGCAGGGACTTTCCACCATTCGGAGCATGCGCAGCTGGTAGTAGCTTAATCTATATCAGTAATTTTCGTTACATTATATATAATTAAATTATAGTAAAATTGGCATTGCAGTTTTAACCCACCTTATGGGCTTTCAGCATGCATTATGGGTAAGGACATGCACAGCAAAGAAAGACGGAGGTAACCCTCAAATGTCAATCAGTAAAGCAAGCTTAGGTTTATGCAGAACGAATAGGTAAAAGGTAACAAACACCCACTGCGCCAATCTCTGCTCAGAGTTTGGCCTGGGTCACATCCTACCCAGGATCTGACCGGATCCTGCACGCTCATTGCACTTTCCTTTCCCCCTTTCCTCAAGTTCCTCATTCATTTTTGGCAACAGAGCTTAAACTTTTAACTGTGTTTTTGTTTCTGTTTCTTCATTAACACAAAGCAAGAACCCAGAACCTTACAGCGGGCCCCGCTGCTGCATCCCCTCCACACCCCACGGGCACTGCCCCCAGTAACATGTGGACTCAGTAAAGTAGATGACCCTCCCCAGTGTAGATGAGCGTCATCCAAGCCCTTGAGAACAAAAATAGAACAAAAGGCAAAGGAAGGAGGAATTCACCTTCACTTTTTTTTTTTTTTTTTTTTTTTTTTTTTTTTTTTTTTTAAAACCTGCTTGCCCGTGAAAGAGAGCTGGAGTGTCCCATCTTATCTTCCGTGATCCTGAAGCTAGAAAGCTAGAATTCATAGCATCAGTTTCCCTGGGTTTCAGGCTTTCAGACTTGGACTAAATTATACCACCAGCTTTCATGGATTTCCAGCTTGCAGATCAAATGGCAGATCATAGAATTCATGGCCTTCATAATCTCTCTCTCTCTCTCTCTCTCCAAAGAGAGACAGAGATAAATGTAAATATCCTAATGGCTCTGTTTCTCTGGAAAATCCCAACTAAATACACCCACATTATAGTTAAGTACAGGACAATGGAAATTAAAGTCTAGATTTTCCAGCTCCTTTTTGCAGGTTACTTTAACTATATGGGAAAGTTTTTGTTCAGCGAAAAGTAAGTGGAAGTCTCTTTTGACAGCTTCAGATTTTTTTTTTTTTTTAAGAGCTAGGGCATGCAAATAGCATTTGTTCAACTACCCTTTTTTTTTTTTTATCATCCTGCCTAGAGCATGACTATTACTATCTTGGGCTATGGGAATAAATGCCACACTCCGGGGATGGCTGAGCAATGAGCCTGAAAGGGTTTTTGCTTCAGAAGATGTTTTGGAGCAGCATTAGCATCTGAGCCCTTGGCCCACTCCCCATACAGTCTTGTCCCTGTCCCTTACGCTTTTGTCATACCATCACCCTAACACACATGAATCCAGTCACCTACCTCTTCTAGCCCTACTTTAGTGTCTCAAAAATTTTCTTTCCTTTTTATGTCTGATGGCCTTATCAGAATCTTGAGAGATGTATTTTTTAATGTAGACTGCTCCAGTATTTCCAGTTTCTCCATACACCAGTGTCTCCTGCCCATTGTCACTAATAAATGAATCTGTACATCTTCAGTGTTGTTATAGTCATGCCACATTTCTGCTCTTCAAAGGTGACTCCTTATTGCCTATGGGATAAACCTCAACCCCTTAGCATAGATTTAAAGATGGTTCAGAGTTCAACCAGTGCCCCCCTCCTTTCTCATACTTTTCTTGGCAGCTCCTTGTTATTCCAACCACCCAAGCAATGTCCCTTGCTATTTGCAGAATACATTATTTTTTCCCTATCCCGAATGCATAATTATACCCATCTTCTCTTGCTGAGCTATGTTATTTATACAGCAACCAGTCTGATCTTTTTAAAGTATAAGTTCATTATATCACTGCCATGATTAGAAACCAATTGCTTCTCATTACACTCAAGCAATGTCCCTTGCTATTTGCAGAATACATTATTTTTTCCCTATCCCAAATGCATAATTATACCCATCTTCTCTTGCTGAGCTATGTTATTTATATAGCAACCAGTCTGATCTTTTTAAAGTATAAGTTCATTATATCACTGCCATGATTAGAAACCAATTGCTTCTCATTACACTTAAAAAAGTCCAAGAAAGTTAGTTATCAGCAGAAGGGAGTGCTGTGGAAATGTATAATGAAAAATAATAATAATTTATTCTCAAGCAAAGGCTGCTCCAACCCAGAGAAAAGTGGGTACACGTTTGAAGTGTTTCAGGCTGTACTGTTTTTTCAAAGTTTTTAGTGTCTATTGACTATGAAAAAGCAAAATTGTCTTCAGGCTAGAGAAGCCTATTAACACCCCCATCAAGGACAGTCTTCAGCTCACTAGGCAAGCTGGAGAGGAAGAGAAAAACCGCATCTGGAAATAATGCATTTATCATGGGTAGAACCCTTAGGCCAAGAACTTTCTGCTGCAGTGCTTCTCATAGAATGAGGCAGTGTCACCTCAGTAATATGGGTGGCAATTGCATGTCTAGATTCACCTCAAGCCTACTGGCTGAGTCACAGACTTGCATGTTCTGTTCCATTATTTCATCCACCTACATAAATTAATTGTATTTGACTCTGCCTCTTCAATTATCAGTATATCTGGAAAAGAGAATCTATTTCAAAGAAATTGAAGTGCATAGATACTTGTGCATAGGTATTTTTTTAATGCTATTATATGAGGATTAACTATGACTACAGTATTAGTCTCTTCCTCTTGCTCATAAAAAAGACCAGGAACTCAGTAATTTGTAAGAAAATATTTATTGCTTACAGTTTCTGGGGCTGGGAAGTCCAAAGTCCAGGGAACACTTCTGGTGAGATGACTCTACAGTGATGCAGGGTGTCACATGGCAAGAATGGCAGAGCACAGAGAGGGAGCTCACTCCTCCCTCCTCCTTTTAAAGCCTTCAGAACCACACCATGACAATCATTAAACTGTTACTGAATTAATCCATTTACTTGGGCATGGTCTTCACAATCTAATCACCTCTTCAAGGCCCCAATTTTCAGTTGCCGTGATAGGACTTCTTACTTTCTTAACACTGTTACAGTGAGGGCTAAGTTTCTAATACATGGAACTTGGGGGACACAATTCAATCCACAGCAACTACTAAAATGAAAATGATTAGTAAAGTATCAGGCATCTAGGAGGATGTCAATATTTTTTGGATACACATTTTATCCCCATCTCTGCTGTCCTGATATATTGTGTTAGAATTCATTCATTCTCTTCCCTTATATGTCAATCCCTATTTTTTTTGTTTTGGCTTTGAGAATATCTCAGTATGGTACAATCTAAGGAGAATATTTTATTCTCATCACAATAAAAAATAAACAGTTTAGAAATGAAAGTAATGATTCAAATAGCAATTCTATTTATTTCTAAGGCTTTTAGGTCCTCTTTCCTTTAGTTATTTACTTTAACATGAAGGAGTAGTATAATTATCCATGCACTGTTCTGTTTGACAGATATTTCAATTCATCTTTTAATTCAGGCTCATAGTAGAATTGCACCTCTAGAGATTCATGTAGTTGTCAGAAGCCATCTCACCACTCTGGTCAATACATTTTGAACACAAGTGATATGTCTCACTTTCAGGAAAAGCATTTGACTGTTACCTGAGACCAATAGTGTCTCTTTTTCCCCTCTACAACTGTTATGGAATCATTCTTTATTTTCCTACTTCAATATCCCAGGCCCCAGCTCTTAGAAAAGAAGTGCGACTATACCACCTTACTTCCCAATGTTGGACATACAGGAAAAGCAAAACATAACTTTTCTTGCTGTAAGCCATTTGCTTTTCAAGTTGTTAGTGCAACATAACCTAACCCATCCTGACTCATACACAAATTGGTACAAAAACAAAAGCCTACCTAAAACTGTTTTGAGAGTCAGGTGGCAGGCCAGTTATTGGAGACTGGAGGAATGGTCATTGGTGTTAATGCACATATTTGGTCAAATACTAATTCATAATAGCCTGAGCGAGGCAGAGAGATAATATATTATGAGATTCTTATTTTGTAGAAAGAATTTGGAAAAATAAAATTTTAATTGTGTGTGTTTACAATTATTAGCATTTTATAAGGTAGTCCATGAAAGATAAGCTTTCAGAGAAGAATAGGCCAATTTATGAATATAATTAAAGGAAAAAAAAGAGAGCCTAGAAATTTGGCTCTCATCAAGTAGGAAGAGGCAATGTTTTATTTCAACCAGAATGGAAACTGTGGAAATGCTTCCAATCCCAAAGACTGATTAAAAGTAAACCTCCTAGCAAGAAATGGATTCAGATGATACGTAGTTAATACTTCCAAGTGGAGAAAATGGCTCAGAGAAAAGGCAGTAACAATATTTATTTTTTATGTAAGACTGAGACTCATATCACCTTGCAGTTAATTCCATAGAGCAGCATGGCTGAAAGAAAGCAGTGAAATATAGAAAAAATTAAAACAGAACTTCGGGTGTAGAGATTTGTGCATGAAGCTGATTGAAACCAAGTTGATAACAAACCATCCATATTTCTACCAGACTATAACCACCCAAAGAACCATCAACTTGAACCAAAATAAATGGCAATAATGTAAATGTAAAAGCAATTTTTTTTGTTTTAGTTTGCTCGGGCTAGAGTAAGAAAGTATAACAATAAGCCACAACAGTGGATTAGAAATTTATTGTCTCACAGGTTTGGAAGCTAAGCACAAGATTAAGGTGTCAGAAGGTTTGATTCTTTCAGAGGGCTGTGAGGCAATGATTTGTTCTAGACCTTTCTCTTGGCTTGTAGACAGGCATCCTCTCCCTATGTCTCTTAATATCTTCTCTCTGTGTGTGACTGTGTCCAAAATTCCCCCTTTTCCAAGTACAGTGGTCATATTGGATTAGAGGACCACCCTACTCCAATATGATCTTATCTTGACTAATTGAATCTCCACCAATGTCTTTTCAAATACAGTCACATATTGAGGTACTGGAAATTAGGACTTCAATATATGAATTTTGGAAGGGACACACTTCAACCCATAACATCGTTGGTCTTCCAACGTCACAGGCAGGAGGGAGTCTCAGAAAGCTTCTCAGCCTTTGGGGAGGATACATTTTTCCATGATTTCCTCAGACAGAACCAGAGAACATCATGGATAAAGAAGGTCTTCTCAGAGGCCGGAGGGGTCAACAAGATGCCTGGGTCACTGTAACTGTTGAATTCTAAGTAGCATTCCACTTGTTCCAGTCATTTATTATCTTCTCTTTCAGAACAACTGATGTTCTAAAAATGTCAACACCCCCTCCCACAGTTCTCACGGAGCCCACCATTAGGATAATGTGGCCATTATGGGGCAATGTGCTTCAGGTTGGGCAAATCGGTGATCTTCTCTACAAAGCTGAAAGTTGATAGTGAGAAGCAGACGTTAGTTTTCTTGCTGGTGAACATGTATGTGACTGCAGTTTATAACCTCGTTCAGTCATGCAAACATGAGGAACAGAAAAAGACATTTGGTTTAAGAGGGAATAATCAAGCAGAAACAAGCAGAGGCCAAGAGATCTGCTCCTGGATTTCTGGTAGTGCTCCATCTTTTTCAAGTTCATTCCAAGCATTTTCTCTGTACTTACTTTCCATGAAGTGCCACAGCGTCCTTTAATCTATCTGTTATTATTCTATTGCTGCTGCTTCTGTTCTGTGGCAGTAAGAGTTATGTTTGGTTCATGCAACCAAATGGAGACTATTCTATACAGAATCTCTTACCTGGGAAGGAGCGTTAGCAAGGAGAGATGCTAAAGTATGGACTGATTAAAGTGAGGGAAATGATTTTCTCCAGTGAAGTTTTCCCAGTCTGGAAAGATAAAAAAGTCATTTGTGAGTACTCCAATCGTTGAATATGAAGCTCAGAGGATGTGCTTATGGATATTAGTGTTATGTCTTAGATCATGCAGTAGCACCAAGTGTTCTTTCCTACATAGAGTACAGGTAGTGACTAAAGTGTTCAGCAAATATTTTAAAAAGTCTCATTTTGAACCCATTTTTATTTTCTGAAAATTTGTAATAAACCCTTGTTCTGACATGGTGTAAACCCTATTCAATTGTTCTGTTTTTCTGTGGTTCTGCTCAATGAAGAGTCCACTAAACACATTGAGACACAAGGGAAAAATATGGGATGCTTTAGAAGCTTGACTTACCAGTATTTTTAGAGAAGAGGAAATAAGTACCTGCTTTACTTCTTCATAATTTGAACATCTGTGACATGCCTTTTGTGCTTTGTTGTTTGGCCAGAGGCCTTGGTAATTCTCCCCGACTGTTTTATTTGTCACTGTAACACCTGATATGCAATTTTGATTTTTTTTTCCCAAAGATGTCATACACAAGGAATTAAGTTTTTCAGTTCACTGCTTATTTCTATATGTTGTACAAATCTACTTCAAAAAGTTTGAGGACATGTGGAATTAAAAGATAATATAAATCTTTTCATGAACTGTTTGAAGCACCTTGTACATAACTCTGCATTTACTCAGCTGATCTAATCCTTGCTGCGCATATCTTCCAAAATCTCTGCTGTGTACTGCATAGGTCTTCTGCTGCCTTGTCAATCAAGACATGTTCCCCTTTTACTCTGTACTGACTGGTGTTATTCTCAGCGACCTGCTCTCCTGAAGGAGATACAGTGTTAGTGAAGGAGATGTAGAGATATAGGAGACGTCTTCAGTGTCTCAAAATTGAAAAGGAAAAATGTAAGCATTATAATAGTTATAGCTGATGATAAAATTATTCAGGTACTTTCTGTCTTTGAAAATAAAGGGTTTCTCATAACACAATAAAGAGTGTTTGTATGGTCATCAGTTGCACAGCCCCTCTGGTGGCTGAGTGGTACACCTTTAAAGTTTATCTCCAGGCTACCATGAAGAGGGAATGTAATAAACATCACTCATGTTACAGGATATATGCACATATGTATATATAAAAATGAAAATGAACATTTAAAATAATTATACTTTGAAATGGTATTTAAGAGTATTTTCCACTGGAAAACCACAAAGTTATTTCACATATCTTCAGGGTCTACAATTATGAGTTTTCAAATAGATAGATAGAAATAGATATAGAATAATTTCCTTGCTTGCTAAGCTTATTTTCTTCCTGAAACATAAAAAGTAATTTTACATTGTTTCTGAGTAGAATTATATTTGTTGCCATCATCTTGTGAATATGTGGCCATGGTTTAAATGGAAATTAAAAGAGCTTCAATGTATTTTAAAAAATAGCAACTATAAGTCTGAATTATAGAAAACCTAAGAGACAGTTGTTAAAACAGATGTCAATATTATACTAAAGACAAGCCTCTCTATATCTCAGTAGATTAAACAATCACATTTTGTGCGACATGCTATGTGTCTATCATGGGTTGGCTTTAAGGTCCTTCAAGCAGTCAATGTCTCTAATAGTTACTGATAGGACAAACTATCTCAAAAATTTTTCCAGGTGCATTACCACATGGGAAAGAGAGTTCATACACCAGCAATAAAATAAGATTGTTACACATTACCACTGATTAGCCAAAACCAGTCACTTGGCCCCATCCAGTCACAATGGGAGCTAAGAATTTCCTCCTTCCATGTGCTCATAAGGTGAGGAGAGCTAGTTAATAGTGAGCAAAACAAATTATTTACCCAAAGGAGAATAATATCTGAAATCAGGTGTCTTATATTTTGATTCCTTTACCACACTACTTGCTTCCTGATATACAATAATAAAATCAACATATGTTTGGTACTACTTTCTCTTCTATAAAATGTGGATGCAGTATCTATTGCAATATTCTAAGGATCAAATAAAATCTGGAAATATGTGAGGCAATGTGTATAAGATATAAAAACTGCCTTATAGAAAAATACCAGGAAAATGGAGATCCATTCAAAATAAGCAGAAAAGAAACCAGATTGTTTGTTTCATGTATTAGAAATTAATTTTCAATGCATGCATTTAGAGAAAAGAAAACAGAAAAATCACTTCATTTGAGTATGTACTAACACACACAAAAACTTGCCTATGCCTGTTGCATTGATGTTACATATGAACTAACGTGTTTCAATACTTAGTTATTTTACTGGATGTTCAATCGTGTTGCAATAAAAAAGTACATTTACTCACTTAAATACCATTTTTTTTATATGTTTTTAGAAGTTTTATTGATAGTTTGTCAGTGAGCTTTTAATTTTTATAAATTTGCATATTTGTGAATATTTTTATTGAGTTTACCTAATTAGAATACTTTCTGTTCTAATAGTTTATAATTGGTTTTTGTGGATTTTCTAGGGAGGTAATTATGTCTGCAAATAACAGTTCTAAGATTTACTTTCCAATATTTCTACTGCTTCATTTTGTATTGAGCCTTGTCCTAATTTACTGGCTATATGTCATGTTTGGAGAAATTAAGAATGTGTTTGAATACTACCAACGGAGACCTGAAACACAGAAGTGTAGACAAATTGGGAGTTTACTGTTATCTTGCAAAGTCCAAATAAGGCCAGTTTGGGGAGTAGTGCAGTAGTACATTGTATCATAAAACCTAAATCTGACTCTTTACATTCCACAAGCAGAGGCCAAGAGATCTGCTCCTGGATTTCTGGTAGTGCTCCATCTTTTTCAAGTTCATTCCAAGCATTTTCTCTGTACTTACTTTCCATGAAGTGCCACAGCGTCCTTTAATCTATCTGTTATTATTCTATTGCTGCTGCTTCTGTTCTGTGGCAGTAAGAGTTATGTTTGGTTCATGCAACCAAATGGAGACTATTCTATACAGAATCTCTTACCTGGGAAGGAGCGTTAGCAAGGAGAGATGCTAAAGTATGGACTGATTAAAGTGAGGGAAATGATTTTCTCCAGTGAAGTTTTCCCAGTCTGGAAAGATAAAAAAGTCATTTGTGAGTACTCCAATCGTTGAATATGAAGCTCAGAGGATGTGCTTATGGATATTAGTGTTATGTCTTAGATCATGCAGTAGCACCAAGTGTTCTTTCCTACATAGAGTACAGGTAGTGACTAAAGTGTTCAGCAAATATTTTAAAAAGTCTCATTTTGAACCCATTTTTATTTTCTGAAAATTTGTAATAAACCCTTGTTCTGACGTGGTGTAAACCCTATTCAATTGTTCTGTTTTTCTGTGGTTCTGCTCAATGAAGAGTCCACTAAACACATTGAGACACAAGGGAAAAATATGGGATGCTTTAGAAGCTTGACTTACCAGTATTTTTAGAGAAGAGGAAATAAGTACCTGCTTTACTTCTTCATAATTTGAACATCTGTGACATGCCTTTTGTGCTTTGTTGTTTGGCCAGAGGCCTTGGTAATTCTCCCCGACTGTTTTATTTGTCACTGTAACACCTAACACACTGTTGCCTGGTTTTCCTCTTATGTCACTGGCTACTCTTTCTTGATTTCTTCTGTGTCTTCTTCATCTCTTTGAGGTCTAAACATTGAAGCACCTAAGGTCTCTGTCTTTGTGTTTTAGAGTAATTTTCCATCACATCCTGCTTTTTTTGGTCATCTCAGGCTAATGGTATGGATTACCATCTATGCACTGCTGACGTTTAAATGTGTGTCACTACACAGACCTCTCCCTAGAGCTTCATGGAACAAAACACAACTGCCAACATGACATTTACAGATGTGCATGTAATAGATAACTCAAATTTAGCATGTCCAGAACTGATCTCCTAATATATCACCTTTCTTTATCATGTTCCTTAAATTGTCTTCTTTATCTTAATTAACTACAATTCCACATTTCTAATTGTGCCAGACAAGAAACCTGGTGTCTTATTCTGTTCAAGCTGCTAAATAACAAAAACACCATGGACTGGATAGCTTATAAATAACAGAAATTTATTTCCCACAGTTCTGGGGGCTGGAAAGTCCAAAATCAGAATGCCAGCATGGTTAGGTTCTGGTGAGGGCCCTCTCTGGTTCCAGACTGCTGTTTTCTCATTGTATCCTCATATGGTGTAAAAAGGACTAGAGAGCTGTCTGTGGTCCCTTTTATGAAGATATCAATCCCATTCATGAGGTCTTCACCCTCATGATCTAATTACCTCCAAAAGGCCCAGCCCCTCATAACATCACATTGGAGATTAATATTTCAACATATAATTTGGGGATTGGGGAGGGCATAATTTGGGGGGACCTCATAACACTTGGGGTCATACGTGACCCCATTTCTCCTTCTTCAAATAATATCTGCTCTCTCAACACATCTTTAGGATGACCCTTCATAATATATCCAGAATTTGACCACTTCCCATCAGCCGTACTGGACTACCCAGATTCAATCATCTATCAAATCTTATTTGAATTACTTCCCTAATATATTCCTACCTAGTTTTCCAATGTATACCTTTGCCTTTTTGCTCACCATGGCAGCCAGGGAAATTATATTAATACCTGAGTCAAATCAAGCCACTTGTATGTGCAAATCTCTCCAATGGCTTTTCATCCCATTCAAATTAAAAGTCAATATCATACTAAGACCTGTAAGAACTTACAAAATCTGACTTCTACAAACTCTTTAACTTTATTTATATCACTCTCCTCCTAGTTTTCTCTGTTCTGCTACACAGACCTTCTTAAATTTCCTCAAACATGCCCAGCCATCCCTTGTCTCAGGCCCCTTGCCCCTTTTCTTTCCTTTTCCTGAAAGGTTCTTGCCCTTGATATTACCATGAGAGGCCACATGGCTTCTGATCTGTTCTCAAAATTATTCTTCAGTAAAGCATTTCTGGAAACCCTATCTAAAATCCACTCCAGTTTCCCCAAACAAACTCTGCTTTTTTGTCATTGTTTTAGATGTTCTACTTGGGGCTTATCACTCATGACCATACAATGTAATTTCTTTTTTAAACTTATTTTTTTTCCTTCCCACTCCCATAAATATAAAATAATTCCATGGGGGTAAGGATTTTTGCCTGTATTCTTCTCCAAAGAATCCCCCAGATGTGGAATAACTTGTACAGTACCTACTAATAATAACATGATAATAATAATAATAGCCTGGTACCTAATAGACATACCAAAAGTATTTATTGAGTGAATGAGTGAATAGATGTCTCTTTCTTTTGTCTTACTATTCTGCTATTTCATGGTGTCAGAGTCAGTACTGGAGGTTAAACCATCATTTCTGCATCTAATATAAAATAAAGAAAGATAGGTAGAAAGACAGAAAGAAAGAAGATAAAGAGAGGGCAGGGAAGGAGGAAGAGAGGGAGGGAAGGAGAGAGGAATCAAGTGCAAAAAAATGCCCACAGTTAATTAAACCCCTTTAAAGAATTGTCCCAAATCCTTACACAGTGAAACTTACTCTTCTCTTACAAATCTACTTCCCGAAAACTGGGAAATGAATTTCCTTTTTTAGTAAGTTGTTAAGTTTTGAGATCAGTTAAGTCAACTTCCTTGGGGCATAAACATTATATATTCTTTGAGTAGCCTATTCACCAAAGCTAGGACAAAAATTAATCCCCTAGACTGATGCTGAAATCAATCAAAATTGATTATCTTTTAAGTCAGAAGTAAATGATTTAATTTGAACAAGGTTTTCTTGATTTTGTTTTTTTCATCAACAGAAAGGGGTGCTTTTGTATGTGTGTGTGTTGCACAATACTATACATTTTATTTATTTATTTTTCTTTATTTTCTGAACTGCAACTTAATTATTATACATATTTATGGGATACAGAGGTGACTATAAGTATTTGTGTATAGCACATGATCATCAAACCAATAC
>NW_007729079.1:141590-143654 GCF_000696425.1 Galeopterus variegatus | reverse complement strand
AGAGACTCTCATGTGCTCTCTTTTTAAAGCCCTCAAAACCATGCCCGTGACCACCATTATTAACCCATTCGTGAGGGTACAGTTCTTCTAAGCTAATCATCTCTTCAAGGCCCCACCTTTCAATTACCATAATAAGTAAGATTTCCTACCTGCAAGTTACAGTAGGGATTAAGCTCCAATGACTTTGGGAGGAATTCAATCCACAGTATTTCACCCCTGGTCTCCCCAAAACTCATGTCCTTTTAACATACTAAATATACTTATTTCATCCCCAAAGTAATAACTTGTTTCAACTCAAAAGTCCAAAGTTCAAAATCCTATGTGTGAAATCAAATCAAGTTATTTACTTCCAAGATACAATGATGGGACAAACACAGAGTACATATTCCTGTTCAAAAGGGATAAAGGGGTCTGAAGAATGGGGTAGCAGGACCTAAACAAGTCTGAAACCCAGAATGGTAGGAATTAAATCTTAAAGATGGCAAACTATGTACCTGGACTTCATGTTCCACATCTTCTGCACACTGGTATGGATGTTGGCTTGCCAAGTCATTGGGCAGCTCCATTCCTATGGCTTTCTGGGTCTTGGGCCATGCTTCAGCTCTCACAGACTGGTGTTGCATGGCAGTAGCTCTGCAGATCTGGAGACTGCTTGGTGGTGCCACTCTCGTGACTCCACTAGACATGGTGCTGGTAGGAGTTTCTCTGCTCAAACTCTGACCCCATATTTCCACTCAGCATTGTTCTAGTGAAGGCTGTCAGCAGTGATTTTTCCCTTGTGACATATCTCTTCCCAGGTCCCCAGGCTTTTGCATATATTCTTTGAAATTGGAATGGAGGCTCCCAAGCCTCCACAGCTCTGGCACTCTGTGAGCCTGCAACTTTAACACCACATGGACACCACCAAGGCTTCTGGCTTATATCTTTCAGAGCTGTGGGTCCAGCCACACCTGCAGCTGATTTAGCCACAGCTGGAGCTGCCAAAGCAGCTGAGGTGCTGGTGTGGGAAGCAGCTTTCTGAGGTGGCCCTGAGTAGTGAACCCACGGAAGGCGCCTCATGCCTGGACCCTGGGACCATTCTACCTCCTTAAGGCTCTGAGTCTGTCATGGAAGTTTTGGCCCCAGAGACTTCTGCAATGCCTTCAAGGCCTTTTTTCCCTTCTCTTGGTAATTTTTCTTTTATACTAATCTCCTTAGTAGACAGTCACTGAAAATGCTCTCTGCTTTTCTACTACATGTACAGGCTGCAAATTTTCCAAAACTTTATGCTCTGCTTCCCTTTAAATTATTTATTTCAGCTTTACATCATGCCTTTTCTGCCATAACTCAGGATAGGCAGTTTCAAGTAGCTATGCAGCTTCAACAATGTTTTGCTGCTCTGAAATTTCTTCCATTAATACCATGGTTCAGTACCTTTATCAGCCACATTCAGTAAAACTTTTGGACATGAACAGAATGCAGCCAAGATCCTAGCCAGTTCATAACAAGGTTGATCACCAGTTTCCAATAAATTCCTTGTTATTTCTATCTAAGACCTCCTTAGAATGATCTTTTCAGTCCATNTCCTTCCTTCCTTCCTTCCTTCCTTCCTTCCTTCCTTCCTTCCTTCCTTCCTTTCCCTTCCCTTCTTTGTTTCTACTTATGAGTGAGGTATTTCTTTCTGTTCCTGGCTTATTTCACTTAGCATGATTTTCTCCAAGCTTGTACATGTTGCTGCAAATGGCAGAATTTTATTATTTTTTTGGCTGAGTAGTATTCTATTGTGTGTGTGTGTTTGTGTGTGTGTGTACACCATATTTTCCTTATGCAGTCATCTGTCCATGGACATTTAGGCTAGTTCCATATCTTGTCTATTGTAAATAGAGTTTAAATGAACGTGGAAGTGCAGGTATCCTTTTTACATCATGGTTTCCATTCCTTTGGGTATATATCCAGAAGGTGGGATTGCTGGATCATATGGTAGTTCTATCCGTAATTGCTTGAGAAACCTCCATAGGTTGTACTAATTTACATCTCACCAACAGTGTGTAGCTCCCTTTTCTAGACATCCTCACCAGCATGTGT
>NW_007729079.1:139301-141026 GCF_000696425.1 Galeopterus variegatus | reverse complement strand
GTGAGGGTCTTCTTTAGCAGCAACACAGGAGTCTCACATGGCAGAATGGCAGAGCAGAGAGAGAGATCCTCAATGTGCTCTCATTTTAAAGCCCTCAGAACCATGCCCATGAGCACCATTATTAGTCCATTCATGAGGACATAGTCCATACAAGCTAATCACCTCTTCAAGACTCCCCCCCATTTCAATTACCATAATAGGTTTTCAAACCCTCAACAGTTACAGTGGGGATTAATCTTCAGTGACACTGGGGGACCATTCAATCCACTGCAGCCAATGTAGGGAAGTTGCCCTAAGCATACCTATTTATGATCCCCCACACTAAGTCTGTCCTTCATAAATCTATGTGGAAATTTATGTAGAAAAACCTAATATAGTTTTGCAACTGGGGAGACTCAACACTAATGCAATGTTGTTTCTTTTTAATATGAGAGAAAAAAACAATTCCTTTCAGACTACCAAACTTAGGGAAGACCCTATTCAAATGTTCAAAAGGTTTCCAGAAAATGTTAAACGACTAAGCTGTGAGCTTGTATATAAAGCATTTAAGTCAGTGCTACTCTGAATTTATGCTAATTAATCTCAGCTGTACCTACAAAACTACCTACCAATCTGAAGAGGCCTGGCCCATTGACCACATTGCCAATTTAAAATATTGTCTAAGTTCCACCTTCAAACCCTAATCCCTCCCTCCCATGCAGCTCTCAGCAGATGATCATCTCTAATAATTCACAAAGAAAATTGAAGTCATTAGCTCACCACTTTTTCAACTTTTGATCACCAAACTTATGAACTTAAGCCTGCTTTAGTTTCTCCCATGTAAAACAAAATAAAATAGAAANCCAAACTTATGAACTTAAGCCTGCTTTAGTTTCTCCCATGTAAAACAAAATAAAATAGAAATCATACTGAACTCTTCATGCTCTTATAAATGTTAATTTTTCATTCATCTTCCCTACATAGTCAAACTGCTACAACTCTATATATTAACTAAATTTCTTTCTTCAAGTTTCATTTGCTCCTACAACTACCCTGATCTGGCTGTGACTTTCATAATCTAGGCAACTAAAAACTTATTTTAATTTTAGAATGGTAGACCATCTTCCTAGTTAAATAACTGTAACTTGTGAAAACTAAAAAATGAAAACAAATCCAAATTAAATCAAAACTGTTTGTCTGTTTTCTCGCCAGTACCACTCAAACCAATGGAACAGAATAGAGAAACCAGAAATCAACCCCTACTTATACCCAACTGTAAGATAAAACTGATCTTTGACAAAAAAAACAAGAATATGCATTGGGGAAAAGATGGCCTCTTCAATAAACGGTGTTGGAAAAGCTGGACAACTATATGCAGAAGAATGGAACTAGACCTGTACCTCTCCCCATATACCAAAATCAACTCAGAATGGATTAAAGACTTAAGTATAAGACCCACAACCATCAAGTTACTAAAAGAAAATATAGGGGAAACACTTCACAAAGTAGGACTGGGCAAAAACTTTATGAATAAGACCCCAAGAGCACAAGCAGCAAAAGAAAAAAAATAAAGAAATGGGATTTTGTCAAACTAAAAAATTTCTGCACAGCAAAGGAAACAATCAACAGAGTGGGAAGACAACCTACAGAATGGTAGAAAATATCCACAGCTATACATCCTACAAGGAATTAATGTCCAGAATATACAAGAAAGTTAAACAACTTCATAGTAAAAAGTCAAATAAT